>NC_053389.1:381555888-381669809 GCF_905171765.1 Bufo bufo
ACCGCCCGCAGGACGCATCCCTGCGTTAGGCGGTCGTGAGGCAGTTAATTACACTGCATTCCACAACAAACAATTCTGGTTCATCTTTTCTCACAACTTTGCATTGTTTCATTCCTTTGTTATTCCAAGTTTCTAAGTTCATTGGCAACTGTATTTACGAGATGGGGATGTGTTTCTATACAGCCTGATGCAGTCTCAGATTGTAGGGACGTACCCAATTGACAATGAACTCAGGAACTTAGAAGAACAGGGAAATTGCACAAAGCAGAGTTAAGGGAAATAATGATAAACAAGTGTTATATTGTTGGGAATACATTTATTTGCTAAAGTAATATAGTGTCAAAAGAGGTGACATGCTCTTCAAATTGTTATAACTATAATAAAAGTAGTGCATAACAAAAAAAAGGCATAATAGTTTATTAAAAACTTACCTGAAACACGACAAATGAGATCAGAAGTTTTTTGTCTCCATCTCTTCTAGCTTGATTGTTCCAACTTGAAAAAAAAGTTAGTTATTCTCACATAAAATGTACTATTTATATTTGAAACTATAACAGACATATTTAAAGAGGACCTTTCACTACAATAAAAAAAATCTAAACTAAACATATAGACATGGAGAGCGGCGCCTAGGGATCTCCCAGCGCTCAGCTCATAGCCTGAGAGTTTTTTTTTCTCTCAGGCTATGAGCTGAGCGCTGCGATTGGCCAGCACTCCAGGCTGGGATAAGTAGATGCCGGCAGGCTCCTCCCAGTTGAGCCAAAAATCTGATGATACCGGAGCCTATACCAGGAGAACGGAGCGGCGGCCAGGGATAATAGTAAGTGCAGGGAGATCCCTGGGCGCCGCTCTCCATGTCTGTATGCTTAGTTTAGATTTTTTATTGTAGTGAAAGGTCCTCTTTAAAAATGTCTGTTATAGTTTCAAATATGTGTATGGTCAGCTTTACAGAGGTATATAGTGAAACCTCTCCAAAACACCAACTCAATTAGACCACCCCTTTATCCAAACCACATTTCTTGCTACATTATGCATACATTATTCATACTGGCCTTATTATTATTATTATTATTATTATTATTATTCTTAGAGAACACCACTCCCCTAAATAATCATTTGAGAGTAAAGTTGAGCGAACAGCTGGATGTTCGGGATCCGAACTCGACCCGAACCCCATTGAAGTCAATGGGGACCCGAACTTTTCGGCACTAAAAAGGCTGTAAGATAGCCCAGGAAAGGGCTAGAGGGCTGCAAAAGGCAGCAAAATGTAGGTAAATACCCTGCAAACAAATGTGGATAGGGAAATGAAAATAAAAATAATTAACCAATATCAATTGGAGAGAGGTCCCATAGCATAGAATCAGGCTTCATGTCACCCACCACTGGAACAGGCCTCTGTGAAATATTTAGGCCCCGGCACCCAGACAGAGGAGAGAGGTCCCATAGCAGAACATCAGACTTCATGTCATAGCAGAGAATCAGGCTTCATGTCACCCACCACTGGAACAGGCCACTGTGAGATATTTAGGCCCCGGCACCCATACAGAGGAGAGAGATCCCATAGCAGAGAATCAGGCTTCATGTCATAGCAGAGAATCAAGCTTCATGTCACCCACCACTGGAACAGGCCACTGTCAGATATTTTTAGGCCCCGGCACCCAGACAGAGGAGAGAGGTCCCATAGCAGAGAATCAGGCTTCATGTCATAGCAGAGAATCAGGCTTCATGTCACCCACCACTGGAACAGGCCACTGTTCAGATATTTTTAGGCCCCGGAACCCAGACAGAGGAGAGAGGCCCCATAGCAGAGATTCAGGCTTCATGTCATAGCAGAGAATCAGGCTTCATGTCACCCACCACTGGAACAGGCCATTGTCATATATTTTTAGGCCCCGGCACCCAGACAGAGGAGAGAGGTCCCATAGCAGAGAATCAGGCTTCATGTCATAGCAGAGAATCAGGCTTCATGTCACCCACCACTGGAACAGGCCACTGTTCAGATATTTTTAGGCCCCGGAACCCAGACAGAGGAGAGAGGCCCCATAGCAGAGATTCATGCTTCATGTCATAGTAGAGAATCATGCTTCATGTCACCCAACACTGGAACAGGCCACTGTCAGATATTTTTAGGCCCCGCACCCAGACAGAGGAGAGAGGTCCCATAGCAGAGAATCAGGCTTCATGTCATAGCAGAGAATCAGGCTTCATGTCACCCACCACTGGAACAGACCACTGTCAGATATCTTTAGGCCCCGGCACCCAGACAGAGGAGAGAGGTCCCATAACAGAGATTCATTCTTGGGTGTGTCTGGTGTCTGCAGCTGAGGTGAAAGGGTATGTCTGCTGCAGCTCCTGAACCTCCACAGCACAGGCCTCTCCGGGGAGTTTCCTACCATCTGCTCCCCAGGAGGAGTTCCAGACTTGCGGGGAGTTTTCAACACCTCTCCCCAGCCCAGGCCCTGCCTCTCCTTAGGGAGTTGGTGGAGGCCTGGAGCTATGTTTCCAGTTGGGACCCAGGATCCTGCTTCCCGGGGTAGGCCGGCGGGAGGTAGGGGAGGCGAATTACCGGCCTCTGCACCATCATCCGTCCCAGGGGTCAGAAGATCGAGCAGGGGTCATGCTGTGGCATCCCCTGCAGCCCCTGGGAGCGGGGCTGTGAAGACCACCAGCAAGTCTGGGAGGGTGGACGGTAACCCTGCAGGTGAGCGGAGTGTTCCTTGGGGTGGGTCAGGGAGGATGGAGACTGACTGGGGCATCAAAAGGCCCCAGGAATCGGTCTCCATGTACAGCTCCCGTATTGCGGCCTACCTCAGGGAATATGAAGACGCCGGCAAAGCCTTAAAAAAAGCTCAGAAGCGAGATAAAGCTGGAAAGAGTAAAGGCGGACAAGGCTTCAAGAAATAAAAGACCTGAGATATCAGAGAGGATAAAGGTCCTAAAAGAAAAGATAAAAGAAATGGAAGCAAGGAGGGCAATTATACTGAAAAGTAGTGGCCCCTTCCAAGAAAAACTTAAAAACGAGGAGAAATTTTTCATCATGGCCCAGGGAAGTCTGCAAATGGCCGACCCCTCAGACGATGAAGAAGAACCAGAGGCAGAGAAAAAGACAGAGAAAGAGGAGCAGGCCATGGACACTGGGATCACCGCTGAACAGGTGTGCCTGCCCCTCACAAGTTCAGAAGATGAAATTGAAAGTGGAAGTAGTGGAGTCGGGGGAGGGCTCATGGCTGAGATTAAACGCCTGGAGTCACCCCGGCTCCATGAAGGCAGTTTTTTGTTTGGAGAAGAGCTTCCAGATGAAGATGAAGATATTGAAAAGAAAAAAAGGAAGAAAAAAAAGAAGAAAGAAAAAAGCAGAGTGGAGGTGAGATATGTGTATGTTTCTCACCCCCAGCAATCCGGGCAGGCTGAAAAGTCTGCTTGGATTGCAACCCCCACCATCCTCCCAGCCCCGGTCTCTGCTGTGGGACCGGGCGGCGGGAGTGGGGAGAAAAAACACGAGGTGCCCAAGATGGCGGAGGACGCCGTCCTCACTTGCAGTAGTGGGGGCGGCCCGAGGGAAGGAGGGACTGAAAAGTCCAACACGCAGGCATTGAGGGCGGCGAATTCGGAGGGTGGGGGGGGCTTTCCGGTGACGCGGCTAACCCCGTCCGTCCCCGCCACGGTCCTAAACACGCTGAATGAGTGTGTGGTGGACCTGCGGCGGAGTGATGTGGTGGGAACTGCTGCCGTGGCCGGCGCTCCTCCCCTCTCTCCCATAAAGATGGCTCCAAGTTTCCCTGGTTTCTCCTCCGGTCCCGCTGCTCCGCCCTCCTGCGCCACAGTGTTGGTGACGGGGAGCGGTGCTGCGGGAGTGGTGGGCGGGCCGGGTGGCTTGTCTGTCGGTGTGTCCCTGGATGAGGCTGAGAGCGCTCCTAAAGGACAATTTAGGAGTGGAAAGCATCGGCTTGCTGAGCGCAGTGGTGCCACGGCACGGCGCTTCTCAAGAAGAAGAACTGTTAGGAGGAGGGGATGTGTCTCCCCCTCCTCCATGGCCGCCTATGTGGCCACCGGTATCATTCCCTCCGCTTCTGCCTCTGCCCCCAGCGCTGAATCAAGCGCAGGGGAGGTGGGGGTAGTGACCACCAGTGCCCAGGTCCTGAGTGAGGCAGGTGGTAGCGGAGGGAAGGATAAAAAGGATAAAAGTGACGATATAAATAAAAGCAATGTAAATAAAAGCAATGTAAATGATGTAAATAAAGTGTCAGCTGGCCCAGCAGTGTGTATGGGGTCCGATGTGATTAAGGTAGTCCCTGTAAAGGTGACTACTGAAAAAGTGACTACTGAAAAAGTGGTCACCCAAAAGGGTTGTGGAGGGGGTGTTAGTTTAGGGGTCGCTCCGGGTCCCGATGGGGGGGTGAATGCGGGGGGTTGCCCTGCTGCTGGAAAAGTGGCGGGGTCCCACCGTGTGGCCCCCTCAGATGGATCCGGTGCGACAGTTGAGGCAGGTAGAAGGGGGGGAGCCGGTTCGGTTGCCCCTCCTGCATCCGTGGCGCCTGGCAGGAGTTATGCCAGTGTGGCCGCGGCCGTGGCGGCGGGAGGGGCTGGCTTCGTTGGCTTCCTCGCTCTCAGGGTCTGGTAATGGTGACTTGCAGCGGTGACTGCTGGAGGCCCTCAAAAAGGGGGAGAGCTCCATTACCGTAGAGGGGAAGAAGGTGGACCTGTCTTTCTGGTTCAACAGACATGGCGTCCGGACCTTCCGAGAACAGAACGGGGGCGAGACCACCTGGTCTTCACCCACAACCGGCCCTGGAGCCAGACGGAATGTGGTCTGTCTCAGGTGGAGTAGCGATGAAGCTTGCCCTACTAGAAAGAGGGTAGTGGAGCTCCTGCTTGGGATGGGTTTCAAGGCAACCGACATCTTTGCCTTGATCCATCCGTTTGGTTCCAAGGAGTTTGACATCAGCTTTGTCCGGCCGGAGGGGCTTGAGCTCTTCTGGTCCGGATATGAGCTGGTGAAGAACATGCCGGACTGGCGTGGTTTCGCTGCAAAAGCAATAACCCGCCAGAGTGAGGTCAAGAGAGTGACCGTTTTGACCCGTAACGAGTCGCTCTCTTGTGTTGACATCATGACCTGGCTGAGTAGGTACGGAGAGGTCCAGGGAGTACCAACTAAAAACTTGGACGAGTTTGGCATTTGGTCGGGTGCCTGGACGTTTGATATCAAACTCAAACGTCTGGGGAGTACAGTTTCCCACATTCCATCATCTGCCTTTATCGGCCGAGACAGGATCTTAGTCTTTTACAGAGGGCAGCCTAAGCTCTGTCACAAGTGCGGCAGCCCCACACACTTCAGCGCCAGCTGCCAAGTGCAGAAGTGCGCGTTGTGTGGGGGGACAGGTCATCTAGCCGCATCTTGTGAGGAGATTAGATGCAATCTGTGTGGTGAGCTCGGGCACCCCTTCAGTCGCTGCCCTCTCTCTGAGGCCAATGCGGCCCGAGCTCATGCAGGAGCGGGCCGGGAGGTCCCTTCGGCTGAGGCAGGTACTGGCAAAGGCAGTGGAGTTAAGGGGTCAATGAGGAACCGGAACAACCCGTCCCGGCAGAGGCGGAGAGAGAGGCGTCAGGCGGAGAGGGAGGGGGAGGAACCCCATCCTGGGGTGATGCCCGCTCCCTCCCAAACGACTGCCCCTCCTGAATCCGAGACCCTAGGGGGCAGGGAGCTGGAGGAGGAGATTGAGAGACTGGATCGGACCGAAGAGACTCTGTCCTCGCACTACGAAAGTGCTGCAGAGGGTAGTGGGGCAGAGTCCCAAAGTAGACGGAAACGGCGTACTAAGAAAAGATCTAGCCCGACCAAGGTTGCCAGGGAAGGTGTAACCGGCTCCCCTCTGGAGCTCTCCAACCGGTACCTCACTTTGGATGAGACCTCTGCCTCCTCTGCTGAGGAGGGGGTTGAAGGTGAGGGGCCGGGGGCGAAGGAGGGAGGACCTTCAGGGGGCCCCGCGCCCCCCTCTGGTGGGGATGCAAGGTCCTCAGGAGGGGTGGTAAAACCGGGCCCTGAGACTGAGAAAGCCAGGAGTGGTGCGCAGAGGGAGGTGGTGGTGGCAGAGATGGATACCACTATCTCCCTCAAGAGAAGTCGCGCTGCTCTAGAAGACAGCCTCGGGAGGGGGGAGAAGGATGGGAAGAAGGCCATCTAATTTAACTACTCTTTATGGCGGTACCCGCTCTGCTGACTCTGGCGACCATTAATGTCGCCAGCATTAAGTCAGATGCGGCTCGTTTCATAGCCTTCGATTTTCTCAGCCGTGTTGAAGCTGACATTTTGTTTTTGCAAGAGACCAGGCTGCCAGATTTGGCAGCGATTTATAAAGCCAAGAGGGAGTGGAGACCAGGGCCCTCCTACTGGTCTCTTGCGGCTGAGCCGTACAGCGGAGTGGCGGTCCTTTTTACCGCACCGGTAGAATGCCGACGAGTAATTGAATTAGAAATGGGGAGGTGTTTGATCTTGGATATCCTCATGAGGGGACAGGAACTGCGCCTGATCAATATATACGGGCCCCAGTCCAGGTGGGACAGGAAATGTCTCTTTATGAGGATTAAGCCTTTCCTTTTTACAAGTCGGCAGGTGGTTTTTGGTGGGGACTTTAATACTGTCACAAGGCCCCAAGACAGGGGAGGCACCAGAAACCGGCTGACTTATGATAGTATTTTTCTGAATAGAGTAGCTAGTGAGGCTCCTCTGGAGGATGTCCACATTAGGCATACCCCAGGCCACGGGGGTTTCACTTTCTATAGAGGTAGTCAGACCAGGTCTAGAATAGATAGGTTTTATTTGAAGGAGGAGTCTACCTTTTCGCCCTTAAGGGTTGTGGAGGTGGAATTCTCTGATCACTGTTTGATTATGTTTTCTCTGAATATTTCAGAATCCCCCCAAATGGGAAGAGGTTATTGGAAGCTGAATTCGGGTGTCTTGGAGGAAGCAGAGGTGAGACAATCCTTTGAGGACTTCCTTCAGAGTCAGGTACCTTTACTGGATCTCTGTGATACTAAGTCAGAGTGGTGGGAGATATTCAAAGATCGGGCTGCAAAGTTCTTCCGCCGGCTCTCGAGCCTCAGGTCCCTGGACAGGTACCGCCTGTATCAGGGTCTGAGGAGGAAACTCGAGCATCTGGTCTCGACTGGTGGTAGCCGCGAGGATATCTCCAGGGTGAAATCTTTGCTCAAGAGGTGCCAGTATGATAGACACACCTCTTTCGTTTTTGAGAGGGACTTCGGGAGGTACCGCTCGCCCGACCCCTACAGAAATTGTAAGATGTCAGTGAAGAGTAAGTTAGTGACGGGACTGGTCGATAGTACGGGGTCTCTGAACAGGTCCAGATCAGGGATCCTGGAAGTCGTCAGATCCTTTTACTCGTGCCTCTTGGGGAGGAGGGATCTGGATCGGGACATGATGTCGGCTTTCCTGGCTGAAATCACCCCTGAGTCAGGAGCTCACCTCTCTTTTGACGGTTTGGTAGAAGAGATCAGGAAGGAGGAAGTTATCCTGGCGGTGGAAGGGTTAGCTCTGAAGAAGTCGCCAGGCCCGGATGGCTTAACATCCGAGTTTTATAAGACCTTTAAGGACTCTTTATGTCCCCTCTTGACTGAGGTATTCAATGAGTGTTTATCCTCGGGCACTCTGCCTCGGTCAATGAGGAGGTCAGCTCTGATCCTTCTATCAAAGGGTAAGGATCCGAGCCGTATTGAGAACTGGCGTCCCATAGCACTTCTTAATACGGACAGAAAGATTCTGGCCAAGATACTTTTTAATAGGCTGGTGAAATTTGCACCCCAACTCCTTTCGGTGGCTCAGCATTGCTCGGTTCCAGGCCGCAGCACTTTGAGTGCTGTACTCGGTGTCCGAGAGGCAGTGGAGCAGAGTAGAGCAGGCTACTGGAGGGGGTACATGCTGTCCTTAGATCAAGCAAAGGCGTTTGATCGGGTGAACCATGAGTACCTCTGGTCGGTCCTTCTGAAGTATGGCCTGCCGGGGGGGTTTGTCGATTGGTTAAAGATCTTGTATGCAGGGGCAGAGAGTTTCCCGCTTGTGAACGGTTGGTCTGGCTGCTCTTTTGAGGTTGGGTCTGGAGTCCGCCAGGGTTGTCCTTTGAGCCCGCTTTTATACGTGTTTGCGATTGATCCCTTTCTTAAGCGGATCGATCGTGGACCGTTGGCGGGAGTCGGGATGGATCGGGCGGCGCCGGAAGCCACTCTGAGGGTAGTGGCGTACGCTGACGATGTCACCATTTTCGTATCCTCAAGAGGGGAGGCGGAGTACGTGATGTCTGAAGTGGATCGCTACTCGGAGGCATCCGGGTCCATGATCAATCGGGATAAGTGTGAGAGTCTCTGGCTGGGGCCCAAGTCGTCAGCCAAAGTCCTAGGCATCCATTTTGGCCATGGGGATTATCCCACTCAAAATTGGGACGACAGGCTTAAGATCGCCACTCAGAAGGTCGACCAGTGTAAGGGTTGGTCTTTGACCCTCAGAGAAAGGGTAAACCTGACCAAGGCCTACTTACTCCCTTTGCTTATCTATTTGGGTAGCGTGTGTATCTTGCCAGAGCCTCTCTGGACTCGGGTTTATAGTCTGTTCTTCCAGCTCTTATGGGGGAATAGACTGAACCTCATCAAGAGAGAAGTGACTTACCGCACGAGGAGACTAGGGGGGTTATCTATGGTCAACCCCGTGGTTTTTCTTGTAAACACCTTTGTTAAAGCGAATCTGGCGAACCTCTGGATGGAGAGGGCTTCTCCGTGGGTAGTCACCTGCCGGGGGTGGTTTCGGCCTTTCTTCCAGGAATGGGAGACAGGAGGGCAAGTGAAGGACTTACGTACGCCTCACGGATATCTTCCGACTTACGTCACCCCGATTCTGAAGGTGATCCGCCGGTGGGGTTTGGAGGTGAGGGAGATCAGGACTCTGTCAAGGAGGTCCCTTGACGAGAGGGTCTTGTTGTCCCACTTCCAGAAGCCCCTGGCCCTCAGGGATTGCCCAAGCCGGGATCTAGACAAGGGGTTACAGTTGCTAAATTCTGCAAGGATCCCCTTGAAGTTTTGGGACTTGGCTTGGCACTGCTTTCACGGGAGGCTGTATGTGAGGGACAACTTGAAGTACAGGAACTCTGATGAAAGGGGTTGTCCCCGGGAGGAGTGTGGCTCCATACTGGAAAGTATGGACCACTTCCTGCTTCAGTGTCCCTTTAATACAGAGGTATACCACCGGGTGGGAGCTTCCATTGGCTGGCCTAGGCTAGCCAGCCTCTCCTATGCGGAGTGGGCCTATGGAGTGCTCAGAGACATTGGTAGAAGGGACCTGTGCACATGTTTTTTAGTTAGTATAGTGGTTAGGTTCTACACGTGGAATGCACGGTGCTTAGTTTCAACGCAGCAGAAAGTCCTCCCAGTGGATGTGGTATGTAGGAACATTCTGGGTGACCTGGTGAAGGTGCGTTCTATGGAGTATGAGAGACTGGGTACCAGTAGGGCCTCTCTCCTCTGGAGAGGCTTTGCTTTTAGCGTACCCTAGCCTAGTCATACGTTTCCTGGTGGTGGGCTGATGCTTTCACCATAGATTTTTGTTTTGTGGGATGTTGAGCCTTGAAGAAAGGCTTACAGAGACCGAACTTGGGCCTTCGGGTAGTCTTGTATATTTTGCAGTGTGTGTTAAGTAGTTATGTTGTTTATTAAGATAGGATGAGTTGGGGCTAGGTAGGTTGGGTGGGTGAGGGAAGGGGTCTTTTATTTGTGCCTTTATGTGTTTTATGTGTGTTTTGAAGTGGGGAAGCCTGCATCTAGCCCTGGACTATGCGGACATGGGAGGACATGGGGCGAGGGGCTAGATGTGGGTGGTGGAGGTAGGGCTGGCCTCGGACTATGCGGACACGAAAGAGACGTGAGGCGGAGGTCAGCCTTGGGTGATGGGTGAGGGGTGATGGAGTAGGTAGTGGGGGTTAGGGCTAGATTAGGGAAGTTAAAAGGTTGTCTTGTTTTGTGTGGAAAGAAGAGAAAAAAAAAAAGATTGGGTGATGGGGAAAAAAAAAAAAAAAAAAATGGTTTTGTGTTTGTTTTATTTTTATTATTATTATTGTTTTATAGGCAAGAAAAGTATTTTTTGCGTTTTCGTTTTATTGACGAGTAGTCAAGTTTTTCTTTGGTTTGGGTTTTACAGCTGAACCGGCTAAGTAAGTTTCATTTCTTTTTAGCGTTTGTATATAATTTGTATATAGTTTTATAGTTTTTTTTTTTTTATAGAGTGTGGGTGTGAGTGTGAGTGAGGCTGGGTCAGCTGGGAAGCTGTTCTGTTTCATGTTCTGTCTGCAAAGTTTTGTATTTTTGTAATAAAAAAGAGTTCCCATAGCAGAGAATCAGGCTTCCTGTCACCCACCACTGGAACAGGCCAATGTCAGATATTTTTAGGCCCCGGCAGTAGTGGGCCCTGTCTGGCCAAATTTGTACCTGGCCTCTGCTGTTGCAAAAATCCTCTTTCTGAGCCACTTCTAAAAGACTGGCCTGAAAGTGTTAGAGATGAACCCTCTTCCTCCTCCTCCTCCTCCTGGGCCACCTCCTCTTCCATCATCACCCTAAGTGTTTTCTCAAGGAGACATAGAAGTGGTATTGTAATGCTGATAACGGCGTCATCGCCACTGGCCATGTTGGTGGAGTACTCGAAACAGCGCAACAGGGCACACAGGTCTCGCATGGAGGCCCAGTCATTGGTGGTCAAGTGGTGCTGTTCCGCAGTGCGACTGACCCGTGCGTGCTGCAGCTGAAACTCCACTATGGCCTGCTGCTGCTCGCACAGTCTGTCCAGCATGTGCAAGGTGGAGTTCCACCTGGTGGGCACGTCGCATATGAGGCGGTGAGCGGGAAGGCCAAAGTCACGCTGTAGCGCAGACAGGCGAGCAGCGGCAGGATGTGAATGCCGGAAGCGCGCACAGACGGCCCGCACTTTATGCAGCAGCTCTGACATGTTGGGGTAGTTGTGAATGAACTTCTTCACCACCAAATTCAGCACATGCGCCAGGCAAGGGATGTGCGTCAAACCGGCTAGTCCCAGAGCTGCGACGAGATTTCGCCCATTATCGCACACCACCAGGCCGGGCTTGAGGCTCACCGGCAGCAACCACTCATCGGTCTGTTGTTCAATACCCCGCCACAACTCCTGCGCGGTGTGGGGCCTGTCCCCCAAACATATGAGTTTCAGAATGGCAAAGAATGTTGCCCTGCGATCCTTGGCGGCGGAAGGACGTGCGCCAAAGAGCTCTCCGTCTGCGGCCCAGCCGCCACTACATTTACCCAGTGTGCAGTTAGGGAGATATAGCGTCCCTGGCCGTGCTTACTGGTCCACGTATCTGTGGTTAGGTGGACCTTGCCACAGATGGCATTGCGCAGTGCACACATTTTATCGGATACTTGGTTGTGCAGGGAAGGCACGGCTCTCTTGGAGAAGTAGTGGCGTCTGGGAACAACATACTATGGGATAGCAAGCGACATGAGCTGCTTGAAGCTGTCTGTGTCCACCAGCCTGAATGACAGCATTTCATAGGCCAGTAGTTTAGAAATGCTGGCATTCAGGGCCAGGGATCGAGGGTGGCTAGGTGGGAATTTACGCTTTCTCTCAAATGTTTGTGAGATGGAGAGCTGAACGCTGCCGTGTGACATGGTGGAGATGCTTGATGACGGAGGTGGTGGTGTTGGTGGTACATCCTCTGTTTGCTGAGCGGCAGGTGCCAACGTTCCTCCCGAGGCGGAGGAAGAGGCCGAGGCGGCAGCAGCCGAAGAGGTAGCAGGGGGAGCCTGAGTGAGTTCCTTGTTTTTAAGGTGTTTACTCCACTGCAGTTCATGCTTTGCATGCAGATGCCTGGTCATGCAGGTTGTGCTAAGGTTCAGAACGTTAATGCCTCGCTTCAGGCTCTGATGGCACAGCGTGCAAACCACTTGGGTCTTGTCGTCAGCACATTGTTTGAAGAACTGCCACGCCAGGGAACTCCTTGAAGCTGCCTTTGGGGTGCTCGGTCCCAGGTGGCAGTGGCCAGTAGCAGGCGAACTCTCTTGGCGGCGGGTGTTCTGCTTTTGCCCCCTGCTCCCTCTTTTGCTACGCTGTTGGCTCGGTCTCACCACTGCCTCTTCCCCTGAACTCTGAAAGTCAGTGGCACGACCTTCATTCCATGTGGGGTCTATGACCTCATCGTGCCCTGCATCGTCTTCCACCCAGTCTTCCTCCCTGAACTCCTGTTCAGTCTGCACACTGCAGAAAGACGCAGCAGTTGGCACCTGTGTTTCGTCATCATCAGAGACGTGCTGAGGTGGTATTCCCATGTCCTCATCATCAGGAAACATAAGTGGTTGTGCAAAAAATAGTGGTAGGTTGTGGTGGCTCACTAGAAAGTAGTTAAGGTATGGTGCTGCAAGCTCATATAGAGGGAATCACCCCACCCTCTCTTTAAAGGCAAATGTAGTAATAGGAAAATGAACGAGCACTCATACACTTGTCAACCAAATTGACATGTGCAGAAAATATTTATTAAATCCCCATAAAATACAAGTAATAAAATTTATAAGAACAATGTAGCAATAATATACAACATTACAGTCACATATATTGTGGTAGATATGATCGATACTATATTCGATAAAAATATATTCAATAGAAATATTCGATAAATTGAATGGTAGAAAATTCAATGTTGAAATAATCTATAGAATATTCGATACCGCTCAATAGTGTCGATAAATTCAATAATATATATCACACCAAAAAACTTCAAGTATATGCTGTTATTTGGGAAAGAGGGGGTATTATCTTCTAGCGCTCTATCCCAAATTGGGAAACTGAATGTCACTGAAAATGTTGTAGGTGTATTCACTGGGAGCGCAATATGTTCATAAAGTGTCCACACCGTGTAGCGTCTGTTGTCTCCCTATTGCTTCAATGGAGCGTTAAATATTTGCCGGCTTATTCAGTCGCTCCATGCAGCAAGCTGGTTTAAATTTTGCGGGAGTTCCAAAGATCGCGGGAGTTGCCATTCTGTTCCGCAATTTCCTTTGGTACAGCTTTCGACGATAAGAATAGTTAATCCTTTACTGTACAAATTTTCTTCTGTATGGCCATACAGTATTATCAGAGGCTTTTCAATGCAGGTACATCACTTGTTTCAAATATTTAAAGCTCCATTGAAGCAGTAGGGAGACAACAGACGCTAGACGGTAAGCCAAATATCGATTTAAAGTTTTCTTCGATTCAAAGCTCATATCGACCTTAAAAGGATATGCTATAAGGGACTTTTCACATTATCAGGATTCCTGTGGACACTTTATGAACATATTGCGCTCCCAGTGAATGCACCTACAACATTTTCAGTGACATTCAGTTTCCCAAATTGGGATAGAGCGCTAGAAGATAATACCCCCTCTTTCCCAAATAACAGCATATACTTGAAGTTTTTTGGTGTGGTATATATTATTGAATTTATCGACACTATTGAGTGGTATTGAATATTCTATCGAATATTTCAACATAGAATTTTCTACCATTCAATTTATCGAATATTTCTATCGAATATATTTTTATCGAATATAGTATCGATCATATCTACCACAATATATGTGACTGTAATGTTGTATATTATTGCTACATTGTTCTTATAAATTTTATTACTTGTATTTTATCGGGATTTAATAAATATTTTCTGCACATGTCAATTTGGTTGCCAAGTGTATGAGTGCTCGCTCATTTTCCTATTACTACATAAGTGGTTGTGCGTCAGTGCATTCTATGTCTTCCACTGCTGGGGAAGGGCTAGGTGGATGCCCTTGGGAAACCCTGCCAGCAGAGTCTTCAAACAGCATAAGAGACTGCTGCATAACTTGAGGCTCAGACAGTATCCCTGATATGCATGGGGGTGATGTGACAGACTGATGGGCTTGGTTTTCAGGCGCCATCTGTGCGCTTTCTGCAGAAGACTGGGTGGGAGATAATCTGAACGTGTTGGATCCACTGTCGGCCACCCAATTGACTAATGCCTGTACCTGCTCAAGCCTTACCATCCTTAGAACGGCATTGGGCCCCACCAAATATCGCTGTAAATTCTGGCGGCTACTGGAACCTGAGGTAGTTGGTTCACTAGGACGTGTGGCTGTGGCAGAACGGCCACGTCCTCTCCCAGCACCAGAAGGTCCACTAATACCACCACGACCATGTCCGCGTCCACGTCCCTTACTAGATGTTTACGTCATTGTTTCCGTTCACCACAATAAGAAAAAAATTATTTGGCCCAATGTATTGAATTCAAATTCAGGCCTTTTTTTTACAGGCACCTAACACTATCTGGCTATCTATTTAGGTACCGTATTACACTAATACAGGCACAGCAGTAACCACAGATTTAGCTGAATATAAATTGTAGGCCTAGTATTTAGGCCCTGGATGACAGATATCCCTTTACGGACAGAATTAGACTTGGAAATGCACGGTAGCGTGTGAAGTTATTGAGGATGACCCTTTCAGCACCTTCAATGTAATATACCCTTTTATGGATAGATTTAAACTTGGCCTGCTACAGCAGAAACCACTGATTTAGGGAATTGCTAATTTGGGAATTGTATTTCAACCCAGAAAAAAAAAATATCCTTTGCCAGACAGCAGACAGTATTACAATTGGCTAGCCACAGCTGAAACACCAGATTTAGGGTACTGCTATTTTGGCAATTGTATTTCACCCCTCAATAAAATAGCAAGCACCGCCGCCCCTGATGTAGGATATAGAAAAAAAAAAAACACTATTGATGGTTAAATGGACTTGGTGGCAGCTTGTGCTGGCGCAGCACAAGACACAAAATGGCCGCCGATCACCCCAGAAAAAAGTGACAGAAGAACGCTCTGGGCAGCTTAAAAACAATGAGCAATTAACTAGCAGAAGTTGAATGATACACAGCTGTAGATCGATCACTTCAGTAAGTGTTTTTGATGAGTAAATCCCTGCCTACTTTGGCCCTAACAGCAGCAGCTGCATCCTATCCCTACACTGATCAGAGCAGAGTGACGTGCGGCGCTACGTGACTCCAGCTTAAATAGAGGCTGGGTCACATGCTGCACTGGCCAATCACAGCCATGCCAATAGTAGGCATGGCTGTGATGGCCTCTTGGGGCAAGTAGTATGACGCTTATTGATTGGCTGCTTTTCAGCCTTTCAAAAAGCGCCAAGAAAGCGCCGAACACCGAACCCGGACTTTTACTTAAATGTTCGGGTTCGGGTCCGTGTCACGAACACCCCAAAATTCGGTACGAACCCGAACTATACAGTTCGGGTTTGCTCATCCCTATTTGAGAGGTATCACAGTATCTATTCAATCCTCACAGTATAAAAAGTGACACTCTTTCAGAAGTGTTACTTTAAACTGAATATATATGCAATTCCAATAAAGAAACTGTTAGTAAAACTTTTTGGTTAGTTCAGCAGGAAACGGTCAACTGCTGAAACTTCAAACCTCCCAAACAACTTTACACTTACACAGAAGACCGTTTCTTACAACACACGCCTGCGCGCCTTGAGTTCTGCAAACGTGTCCACAATGCTGTCTATGTCTAGTTTCCTAGCTCTCTTGTTTTAAATGCTCAGCACTGCAAGTCCAGAAAGTCTCTGTTCGGACATAGTACTCCTCAAGTGGTTTTTTATTCATTTCAGCTTTGAAAAGGATCTTTCAGCACTTGCTACTGTCACAGGTAGCGTTAAGAATAGTAGCAAGGCTACACACACATCTGGAAATGTGGATGACAATGCACTGTTGTCAACTAACAGGAGATGAGCAAGGTCAGTGACAGAGGATGCCTTAAGGATCTCTTCTTTTAATGCAGATCGAAAACTTAGGAGCTGTCCAGGAAAAGTGCTTGTTAAATCTTCCTGGTAGATTTTTTGAAGATTTGATGCAGAATTAAAGAGCTCATCATAAGATGCAGATGAAAGCATCGTAGGCTGAATAATGTTGAAACAGCCAAGAACCTGATCTATTCCCTTAAACTTGTTTAGAAGCTGAAATGTTATTACATCTAAACATGGGCAAAAAACTGTCACTTTAAAATGTTTTTCTGCATCGTTTAATCGCTCGTCTACTGCCAATTCATCAAAATAGCGCTTGACTTTGGGGATGCGTTTCTTTTAAAATTCAGGTGAAATGCCCCACTGTTGTGCAAGTGATGCCGCAGTTTGTTTTGCTTCCTGAAACTGATTCCGGAATTGGGCCAGTGTCTGCAACATTTTTGATTAAAGTGGATGTTTTAGACAAGTCCATGTTTTTTGCTTGCAGAACTTTCGAAACTGCGTTAACATTTTCCAGAATTTTTGTCTGGACAACTACAAAAAATATGAACTCATATGACTCCAGTTTTTTTTTTATCAGTGCTGCCTCTTCTCTTTCTTTATTTTTTGTTGAAGTTAGAATGATTTTTGACAGTGCTTGCATCACATCCCGAAAACGGAAACGTAAGGCAAGCAAGAATTCATAGCGTGAGGACCAGCGAGTAGGGCACAGCTTCTTCAATGTCACGCTGGATTCAGTTGTGAATGAGCAAAGGACATCCCACCGTTTAATACTGTCTGCAAAAAATTTATATATGATCTGCACTACATCATAGAAATTTGCAATTTCTTTGATGTTTGCCATTGCATCTTGCAATACAAGATTAAGGTTGTGTGCTGCACAGTGCACATAAAGAGCATTTGGTTCTTTATCTAAAATTCGGGCCTGTACTCCTGAGTATATGCCACTCATTGTTGCTGCTCCATCGTACCCCTGGCCAAAACACTTGTGTAATGTTAGACCTTTGCTCTCTATGCAGGCTATGATATCATTTTCTATGCCTGCGGCACTCTGATCTTTCACAGCATGAAATCCCCAAAAAACGTCATGAATTTTCACACTGGTTGCTCTGGTGTTCTCATCTCTAGCAACAGAAACATACCCGACAACCTGGCTTAGTTGATCAACTTTTGCAATGTCTTGTGTAGTGTCCATGATGACAGAGTAGAATTGTGCCTGTTGAATTTCTGACACTATTTCCTTTTGTACTTGTTGAGATAGAATTTGGATTATCTCATTTTGGATTAGGGGGCTGAGATATTTTATTGTCCTTTGTGGTATTTGAATTAGTTTTTTTAGAACTGGATCGTACTCTGCTAAAAGTTGAACTATGCACAGAAAATTCCCATTATTAAGCTCACCTAACTGCTCTCGATGCCCACGGAATGGTAGATTGGCCATTGACATGGTTAATGTCACGTTTACAATTCTTTGTAGAACTTGCCGGCAAAAGTTTTTTTGCTGAATTATTTGGCGTTCGTGTTCCTCATCAACAGTGCCCTTTTTTCTCCACTGATCATATACCAAACAGGCTTTAATGTGGGAATTGGAGCTCTCATGAGTTAGAATTTTTCTAGTTAAGTTTTTCCACTTATTAATACCCTTGCCCCACGCTGGTTCAAAACCCAGCTTTTTCCGATCGCCAAAAAACAACCAGCATGGCTCACAATACACAGCATTGAGCTTCGGGGAAAAACATAACCATGTGACAGGTAGTTTAAGTCCTGTTTGGGTAATCCAGTTATAATATTTGACAGAAAAACATCTTCTGTCACTGTCGTTATCTCTAGGAAAAGGACCGGGAGGTCTGCAAGGGCCATGTGAGATAATGAATCTCTTGACTTTAGGGTCAGAAATAGTCACAGGATAATTAGCCCCATCAGTGACATACTTCTCAGAAACAGCTGCATCTAATGTTGCTGGCAGAAGAGCTTGCAGCGTCACTGGTAATAATGGTATGAACTGGCTGATCTTCGGTAGGGTCTTGTACTAAGGTGATATCACTAGCACATTCAATGTCTCCAGCTTCTTCTATTACATTACATTCTTCAAAAGAAGACAAGCTGGACTGGACACCCTCCTCTATTTGGGCACCAGCGACATTCACATCAGTGGATTCTAAAGTTGTCTTCTCTGCAGCTGATGCTATGTCAGTATGGGCAGAAGATGTGCTGGACTGGGGACCCTCCTCTACCTGGGCTCCTGCGACATTCACATCAGCGGGTTCTAAAGTTGTCTTCTCTGCAGCTGATGCTATGTCAGTAGGGGCACTAGAGCTTTCACCTATACATTTCGAAGCAGAAAATTAGCTACTAATTTTAGCCATTTTTTTACTCTTCAGTTCCTCTTCTCTCTTCTTTTTACACTTCTGAGCACCGCTCAGATGCTGATAGGTTGTCATATCGAGGGATTTATGTGGCTTTTGCAACCTGTCTGTAAAAATCTTATGTGAGATTTGTATGCAAAATGCCACCAACACAACTTACTTTGCAATCCTAACATATTCTTACATGTACATTTAAACTCTACGTAATTAATCAGATAACTTTCTAGAACAAGAATCAGCAACATTCGACACCCCAGCTGCTGTGAAACTACAACTCCCAGCATGCAAGCTTACTTGGCTGTTCTTGAAACTTCCACAGAAGTGAAAGGAGGATTTTGGGAGTTGTGATTTCAGAACAGCTGGAGAGCCGGAGGTTGCTGATCCCTGTCCTAAAATATGCTATTATTTGCCATGTTTAAGACCATTGTCTTAAACATGGCATTTATCACCAGTTATCTCTCTGCACTACACTATATCTTCCACTCTTCTCCCTGATCAAATAAGAGTATGACTCACTCACCCCATCCCCTCTATAGACCTGCTATCTGTAATCTGACCTCAATGTCTATTGTGTTTACAACATTTTGAAAAGCAGATTTCTATCATAAATTCTTTTAAGGGGAGAAGGTAACAGTAAAGGCTCTGATAACGGGAGAGGCATTGTTCTCAGATAAGATATATCACAAAAATAATTTAAAAAAATTTGCACCAGCGGATTCCACACACAGGATCCGCTTAAAACTTACCTGAAACACGACAAATGAGATCAGAAGTTTTTTGTCTCCATCTCTTCTAGCTTGATTGTTCCAACTTGAAATACATAAAAAAAGTTAGTTATTCTCTGTTGAGGAAGGGTTGAAATATATGCATATATACAGTACAGACCAAAAGTCTGGACACACCTTCTCATTCAAAGAGTTTTCTTTATTTTCATGACTATGAAAATTGTAGATTCACACTGAAGGCATCAAAACTATGAATTAACACATGTGGCATTATATACATAACAAACAAGTGTGAAACAACTGAAAATATGTAATATTCTAGGTTCTTCAAAGTAGCCACCTTTTGCTTTGATTACTGCTTTGCGCACTCTTGGCATTCTCTTGATGAGCTTCAAGAGGTAGTCCCCTGAAATGGTTTTCACTTCACAGGTGTGCCCTGCCAGGTTTAATAAGTGAGATTTCTTGCCTTATAAATGGGGTTGGGACCATCAGTTGCGTTGAGGAGAAGTCAGGTGGATACACAGCTGATAGTCCTACTGAATAGACTGTTAGAATTTGTATTATGGCAAGAAAAAAGCAGCTAAGTAAAGAAAAACGAGTGGCCATCATTACTTTAAGAAATGAAGGTCAGTCAGTCAGCCGAAAAAATTGGAAAACTTTGAAAGTAAGGGCTATTTGACCATTGAGGAGAGTGATGGGGTGCTGCTCCAGATGACCTGGCCTCCACAGTCACCGGACCTGAACCCAATCGAGATGGTTTGGGGTGAGCTGGACCGCAGAGTGAAGGCAAAAGAGCCAACAAGTGCTAAGAATCTCTGGGAACTCCTTCAAGACTGTTGGAAGACCATTTCAGGGGACTACCTCTTGAAGCTCATCAAGAGAATGCCAAGAGTGTGCAAAGCAGTAATCAAAGCAAAAGGTGGCTACTTTGAAGAACCTAGAATATGACATATTTTCAGTTGTTTCACACTTGTTTGTTATGTATATAATTCCACATGTGTTAATTCATAGTTTTGATGCCTTCATAGTCATGAAAATAAAGAAAACTCTTTGAATGAGAAGGTGTGTCCAAACTTTTGGTCTGTACTGTATATGTATATGCATGCGAACACGTGCGTGCATGTATAATATATATGCATACATAAATAGGCACATTATAGGATGATGTGCGCAGATGTGCCCAACATCTGCGCACATCTGTCCTTAGTATTCCACAGGGGCTCATTGTGGCCCCTGTTGGGATTATGTGCCCCCTTATATGTCACTTTCATATATAAATTGGCCCCTTATATGTGTCCCCTTATAGTATATGTCCCCTTATAAATCGTATACCCCATTATGCATAGGCCCCATTGATTGGAAAATGTCACCTGAAACCAGAGGTATCAGTGTGAATGTGCCCCAAGCATTCACACTGATGCCATATGGTTAATTGCATCAGAATGACCGGACAAGAGTCCAGTCATCCTGCATGCTTCAAAGAACTCCGATTCAATAGTATCGGAGTCCTTTGTATTAATTAGCTCCAACGCTGCTGTAGATAATTATGCATAATAGGAAGAGGGGAGAAACCTCCCCTCCTTCTATTATGCGCATTTCTGTAGCGCGATTACTATCGCGCTGCCCGGAATGCAAAGTACTGCAGGCGGGAGATCAAAGGCTTCTCCTGCCTGTCAGCAAATGACGCGACCTGGCTGAGCGTGTACAGGTGTGGGTATAAATATCCGTCGGCCCCTGCACTTGGCAGAAGAGCCGAGCCGCCCCCCTAAAGAAGACCCCCTGGACAACGAGCATTGATCCCTGGAGGGCTAAGTATCACCCCTATCCCACCAATGACCCATATTAACCCCTACTTGCCCTATCCCACCAACGATACCCTATCCCACCAATGATCCTGATTAACCCCTACTTGCCCTATCCCACCAACGATACCCTATCCCACCTATCCCCTGCCTGATTACCCCTATCCCCTGCCATCCTGATTACCCCTACCTGCCCATATTAACCCCTGGACCACCAATCCCCTACCCTAACCCTGTAGGAGCATCCCTACTCCCCTTTACCCCTTTTACCCCTACTGTGCCCCTGCATCCCTGTGTCTGTGGCCTGCATTAACCCCTGCAGTGCCACCGTTAACCCTTTGTTACTAATAAGGATAGTTTAGAGCCAGGTTGGGGGCTGATAATGTGTATGTGTGTGTATTAGTTAGAGTTTGTGGATGGAATTTGGGATTGTGTAGTGTAGTTATTACTGTATTTTTAGTACTGAATTGTTAGTGTATTGTGTGCGTAGTGTACTGTAGGTGTTAATAAATATCTTGCATCATTTGTAACTAACTATCTGTGTAACGTGTGGTTATTAGTGGTAGTTAGTTCAGTAAGGCGCATGCAGCTAGCTTAGTGATTAGCGTAAGGCAAAGTGAAAGTGTTATCTTTATTTAAGGTATAAATAGGCAGAGTCAGCAGAAGATGATTTACGCCTATTTATGAATTATTGATATTTACATAAATATTGATAATTAATATTCCCCCTTTACATCAGATTCTGAAATCTGTATTTGGTCTTGAGGCTAGAGATCGCTTATACTGTGAATTATCAGGCAAGAGAGACGCGGTCAGCAGTCTGAGCGTCTAGGACCTGATAATTCGGACAGGTAACGCGATTCTTCCTTATAGTACCAAACGCAGATCAAAATCTCTAGCAGAGAATCTATAATCTATCTGTGTACTAATATTTTTTCTATTTGCTTTACACGGTCACTGCATCGCTGGAGTGATTGCAAGGGAGAAGAAGACACTACACGGGAAGAGATCCATATTCGTTGGAGCTGCATACAAGTCCGGCTGGTCGGGAAGAGGCGATCCGGGAGAAAAAGGACTTCTTCCAAGCAGCTGCGTAGGACGGAGAGGTACAGCACCAACAAGAAGATGGACGCTCAGCAAAAAGTGAGTATGAGCTTCTCCACACTGCAACACTTGAGCAAACACAGTACTTTTAATCCCATTGTTCCTACTACATACAAATCCGCTGAGCTGCTATGGTCCGCTTTGCTGGACCAGGCATACACTCATGACCGGATTTGTATCAGTAGGAGTGTCTTCAACAAGACTAACAAACGCCTCCAAATGCTAGCCAAATTGCTTCTCACCTTTGAGGATACCATTTGGAAGGCAGAACACACAGAGACACTCGCCAGCACAAGAAAGGCAGGGGAGGTTGCTGATAAGGCAAACTTCCACTGCTATTGTTGTGTTGACAACATTAGTAGAATACACACACTAGAGGCTCAGTTACAAGAAGAAGCCCAGTGTACAGTTGAGAGGGGCAGAGAGATCTGCGTGTTAGAGACTCGAGACTCTCGGACAAGAAGGGTTTCTGCTCTGACATGGACAGAGAGCTACTCCGGCTGTACACTGAGAATAATCAGTACAGGAACAATGCGGCATCTATGGATGACCTGATTGTTCAAATGAGGGAGGACCTGTCTGCAAAGACGCAAAGCATTGCGGATATGCAGCGGGCAATCTTCAATTTGTAAAGGCCTAGTACTAACGGTATGGTGCCCACGAAACAGGTTTTGCGTTTCGGGAATGGCACAGGGGGAGACAACGGCGACAACACCAAGGTCTTCAGCGGATAACACATCCGCAGTGGTAGATACTAGGGGACAGGTGAACCGGTCGCTACGATTCACCCCGACACCCGGGGAGAATTGGAGTAGCAGCCGTTTCCAGGAACAGGAAAACAGTTGGGAAGAGGAAAGTGGAGGGCCATATTCCGCTTCCAATCCGCCAACACGTCCGGAGAAACAGGAAGAGTTTTATCCTAACCATTCCAGTATGGAAAGGATAAACTTCCTGTTACGGATTTGCGAGGAGATCCCAAAATATGATCCCAATGTAGATCCGTTCACTTCATGCGATATTTTCGAGGGTCACTGTAATAAATATTCAGTGGTTCCGGAATATCGTATGGAGCTGTTCAAATTGTGGTTACCGATACACCTTAACCACAGGTATGCGGTAACGGGGAGGATGCAACCCACGAATGGCCAGTTTCATGATAAGGAGGAACGCCTCTCCATACTCACGATAATGGCCAATGAGATAGAGAAGGAGCTCATAGGGTAAGTAAATTCAACAAAACAAATTTCTAATAAAAGAAATGGTTTGCTCACCTATTGCGGTTGCATCAATTGGATGCAACTGCAATGGAGATCGAGTTTAGATAAGAGATGGTTGGTGCAGCCAAGATTCATCCTAACGCCTTGGGCAGGAGCCACCCTGCCACTAGGGTAATAAAATTGAAGAAAGTACGCTGAACCTTAATTAAATATTTCTTTGCACAAAATGGATGTATTTCAAATGGCTGTATTTCAAATTCCTGAATCAAACCCCTGTATGTAGAGGGGGTATCTCACAGGGCCTGAACCAGTGTAGGCCTAAATTAAATATTTCTTTGCACAAAATAGATGTATTTCAAATGGCTGTATTTCAAATTCCTGAATCAAACCCCTGTATGTAGAGGGGGTATCTCACAGGGCCTGAACCAGTGTAGGCCTAAATTAAATATTTCTTTGCACAAAATAGCTGTATTTCAAATGGCTGTATTTCAAATTCCTGAATCAAACCCCTGTATGTAGAGGGTGTATCTCACACGGCCTTAACCAGTGTAGGCCAGAATTCAATATTGGTGCACCAAATGGTGGTGTTTCAAATGCCTGAATCAAACCCCTGTATGTAGAGGGAGTATCTCACAGGGCATGAACCAGTGTAGGCCTAAATTAAATATTTCTTTGCACAAAATGGCTGTATTTCAAATGGCTGTATTTTAAATGCCTGAATCCAACCCCTGTATGTAGAGGGGGTATCTCACAGGGCCTGAACCAGTGTAGGACTAAATTAAATATTTATTTGCACAAAATGTCTGTATTTCAAATGGCTGTATTTCAAATGCCTGAATCCAACCCCTGATCCAATGCCTGAATCCAACCCCTGTATGTAGAGGGCGTATCTCACACGGCCTGAACCAGTGTAGGGCTGAATTCAAAATTGGTGCACCAAATGGCGGTATTTCAAATGCCTGAATCAAACCCCTGTATGTAGAGGGAGTATCTCACAGGGCATGAACCAGTGTAGGCCTAAATTAAATATTTCTTTGCCCAAAATGGCTGTATTTCAAATGCCTGAATCAAACCCCTGTATGTAAAGGGTGTCTATAACAGGGCCTGAACCAGTGAAGGCCTAAATTAAATATTTCTTTGCACAAAATGGATATATTTCAAATGGCTGTATTTCAAATTCCTGAATCAAACCCCTGTATGTAAAGGGAGTGTCTCACAGGGCCTGAACCTGTGTAGGCCTAAATTAAATATTTCTTTGCACAAAATGGATGTATTTTAAATGGCTGTATTTCAAATTCCTGAATCAAACCCCTGTATGTAGAGGGGGTATCTCACAGGGCCTGAACCAGTGTAGACCTAAATTAAATATTTCTTTGCACAACATAGATGTATTTCGAAAGGCTGTATTTCAAATGCCTGAATCAAACCCCTGTATGTAAAGGTAGTGTCTCACAGGGCCTGAACCAGTGTAGGCCTAAATTAAATATTTCTTTGCACAAAATGGATGTATTTCAAATGGCTGTATTTCAAATTCCTGAATCAAACCCCTGTATGTAAAGGGAGTGTCTCACAGGGCCTGAACCAGTGTAGACCTAAATTAAATATTTCTTTGCATAAAATGGATGTATTTCAAATGGCTGTATTTCACATTCCTGAATCAAACCCCTGTATGTAAAGGGGGTCTCTCACAGGGCTTGAACCAGTGTAGGCCAAAATTAAATATTTCTTTGCATAAAATGGATGTATTTCAAATGGCTGTATTTCAAATGCCTGAAACAAACCTCTGTATGTAGAGGGAGTATCTCACATGGCATGAACCAGTGTAGGCCTAAATTAAATATTTCTTTGCACAAAATAGATGTATTTCGAATGGCTGTATTTCAAATGCCTGCATCAAACCCCTGTATGTAGAGGGAGTATCTCACAGGGCATGAACCAGTGTAGGCCTAAATTAAATATTTCTTTGCACAAAATAGATGTATTTCAAATGGCTGTATTTCAAATGCCTGCATCAAACCTCTGTATGTAGAGGGAGTATCTCACAGGGCATGAACCAGTGTAGGCCTAAATTCAATATTTCTTTGCACAAAATGGATGTATTTCAAGTGGCTGTATTTCAAATTCCTGAATCAAACCCCTGTATGTAGAGGGGGTATCTTACAGGGCCTAAACCAGTGTAGGCCAAAATTAAATATTTCTTTGCACAAAATGGCTGTATTTCAAATGGCTGTATTTCAAATGCCTGAATCCAACCCCTGTATGTAGAGGGTGTATCGCGCACGGCCTAAACCAGTGTAGGCCTGAATTCAATATTGGTGCACCAAATGGCGGTATTTCAAATGCCTGAATCAAACCCCTGTATGTAGAGGGAGTATCTCACAGGGCATGAACCAGTGTAGGCCTAAATTAAATATTTATTTGCACAAAATGGATGTATTTCAAATGGCTGTATTTTAAATGCCTGAATCAAACCCCTGTATGTAGAGGGAGTATCTCACAGGGCATGAACCAGTGTAGGCCTAAATTAAATATTTCTTTGCACAAAATGGATGTATTTCAAATGGCTGTAATTAAAATGCCTGCATCAAACCCCTGTATGTGTCATGACCGGCGTACGCAAAGGGAGGGAAATGGGAAGGCCCTATCCAAGGGAGAGGGAAAGGTGGTGACCCCTGACTCACCTTGAGGCTGGCACCTGACTGCCCTGACGTCCCTAGACGGGTTCCTCACCCGTACGCCGATCACGTGCCTAAACCCTGGCTTTCCCTAAGATGAGCCCTACGTAGTGAACGGGGCGGTGGGAACACTAGTCCGCACCACTGGCACTAAAGGAAAACACCAAGGAGAGGACAGACAACACAGACAAAACATATAATCCCAGGTGGGCGAACAGCAGACAACAAAAGCCCAACAGGCATCCGGAGGGTAACGTTCTGGAACAACAACCAGGGAACACAGCTACTCAGCTCCAGTGGGTCAGTATAGAAGTCCAGGCAGGAAGCTCTATATCTGGCAACCAGAGAAGTGGGAGATGGGAATATAAGGAGGTTGGGATTGCTGGACAAGAAATAGCTGAGGAGAAGGAGCTACGGATCCCTGAGTGAGCCAAAAAAGGTTGCAAGGCAAACCCAGAAAGCTACCATTAAGAATCAGCCCTATCTTTATACATAGAGCGCGCAGCCACCCGCTGCGACTTCCTGACCCCGGGTATAACGGAGTCAGACGTGGCTCTTGACACCCTCGTGACAATTACACTTTGTGTGAGGCAAACGTTTTTATTTTTTGCTATTTACAATGTTCATCTGACAGGTTAGATAATGTGGTATTTTTACAGAGCAGGTTGTTATGGACGCGACAATACTAAATATGAATTTTTTTGGTTGTTTGTTTCAGTTTTACATAATAAAGCATTTTTGAAAAATGTCTCCATATTCTGAAAGCTATAGTTATTTTTTATTTTTTAGGCGACTGTCTTATGTAGGGGCTCATTTTTTTCCGGTATGAGATGACTGTTTGATTAGTACTATTTTAGGATGCATATGACTTTTTGGTCGCTTGGTATTACACTTTTTGTGATGTAAGGTGACAAAAATTGCTTTTTTGACACCTTTTTTATTTTATTTTATTTTTTTAGTGTTCACCTGAGGGGTTAGGTCATGTGGTATTTTTATAGAGCAGGTTGTTACGTACGCGGCGATACCTAATACGTATACTTTTTTTTATTTACTTAATTTTACACATTAGCAGCATTTTTTTCACCAAAAAAATGATGTTTTAGTGTCTCCATATTCTGAGAGCCATAGTTTTTTTTTTGGGGCGATTGTCTTAGGTAGGAGCTCATTTTTGCGGGATGAGGTGACGGTTAGATTGGTACCATTTTGGGGGGCATACACCTTTTTGAGCGCTTGGTGTTTCACTTTTATAGATGTAAGGTGACAAAAAAATGTTTATTTTTTTTAGCACAGTTTTTATTAAAAAAAATTGACGGTGTTCACCTGAGGGGTTAGATCATGTAATATTTTTATAGAATTGGTCATTACGGAAGTGGATATACCTAATATGTCTACTTTTTTTTATTTATTTAAGTTTTACACAATAATATCATTTTTGAAACAAAAAAAATCATGTTTTAGTGTTGTGTCTTAGGTAGGGTATCATTTTTGCGGGATGAGATGACTGTTTGATTGGCACTATTGTGGGTTGCATATGACTTTTTGATCGCTTGCTATTAAACTTTTTGTGATGTAAGGTGACAAAAAATGGCTTTTTTTTCTTTTTTTTTTACGGTGTTCATCTGAGGGGTTAGATCATGTCGTATTTTTATAGAGCAGGTTGTTAAGGATGCGGAGATACCTAATATGGATACTTTTTCTATTTATTTAAGTTTTACACAAAAAATATCATTTTTGAAACAAAAATAAATCATGTTTTAGTGTCTCCATAGTCTGAGAGCCATAGTCTTTTTTATTTTTTGGGCGATTTTCTTAAGTAGAGGCAAAATTTTTGTGGGATGAGGTGACAGTTAGATTGGTACTATTTTGGGGGGCATATGCCTTTTTGATCGCTTGGTGTTGCACGTTTACTTAAATTTTTTCCCCTACTTTTATTTTCTCACTTTTTCTTCACATTTTTTTATTTTTGCCCCACTCTGAGACTTTTGGGGGCGTATTGTAAAGCATTGGCTGTAAGTGTATTACTGAATTTAATACACTTACAGCCTGCTTGCCTGTGAGATCCAGGGGGCTGGATGTCACAGGCTGTCCCGAAAGGCAGCCACGATGCCTAAGGAAGGCATTGGGCTGCCTTCACTGCCATCGGGTCCCCGTCACAGCAGTGCGGGGACCCGATGGCCACTCAGCACATGTCTGAAGCCCGCACGTTCTGCGGTCAGCATTGACCGTGGCCGTGCAGGGGTTAGTACGCTGGCATCGGTGATTTCACCGATGCCGACGCATGCAGCAGGGGTCCGGCTATCAGTGATCGGGCGGGCACTTTTTCTGCACCCACCCAATCACCGCGCCGTACATTTACGGCGCTGGTCCTTAAGTCACGGACAGTGGCGTAAATACTGGGGAAGCAGGGGAAGCGGCTGCTTCGGGGCCCGGGCTGACAAGGGGCCCGGCCCCAGCGCCCGGCAGCATGTCAGTCAACTTACTCAACTTACAGCTGCTCTGCGTTGGAGTTAGTTTTTCAGGTCAGTCAGGCCCATTTACAGTGCGGCGCCGGCGACATTGGGGCGGGGGCCTGGCCTGTGTGACCTGAGTGTCCATTAATCATATCATCCAATCCCTCCCGGCCCCGGGGCCCCTCACGCTCTTTTCTAGTTAGGCACACACAGACAGTCTGGCACGCCCACCGACTCCTGACCAGAGAAAGCAGCAGGCGGGCGGGAGAAAAGCTGAGCGACAAGAGGAGCAAGTTAGCAACACACAGGAGCGGCACAGCAGCGCAGAACAGCAGCGCACATCAGTGAGAGGAGATAGTGACTGATGAGACGACTCACTGGGCTTTTCAGGTAGTATGTGTGCCGGGTGCCCGCTTCCTGTCTGCCCCCCTTGCCCATGTGTGCCCTGTGCCCACTTCCTGTTGCCTTTGTGCCCCCCTGGGCCCTTGCCCAAGTTGCCCTGCCTGGCCCCAGTGACTGTGCCTCCCTAAGCTCCCTGGTTGGCTCTTTCAGTAGAGCAGTGGCTGAGGATGACCATTATGTGTGCCCTGGGCCCTGTGGGCTTCCTTTGTCTGTGCCCGCCCTGGCCTGTGGCCCCTTGCCAGCTGCCTGTGTGCCCTCCCCCTTGCCCAAGTTGCCCTTGTCAGCGCATCTGCGCAGACCTGCATGGCCTCTGTGACTGTGCCTTGCTGGTTGGCTCTTTCAGGAGAGAAGTGGCTGACTATTATGTATGCCCATGTGGCCCTTGTCTGTGCCCACTGTGGCCCGGGCCCCAGGCCACTGTCTGCGCCTTCCTGGCCCCTGTCTGCGCCCCTGGGCCCCGGCCCTTATCTGTGTCCCGTCCCTAGCCATTGTCTGTTTTCCTGGTCCTTATCTGTGCCCCGTCCCTTATCTGTGCCCCATCCCTGGCGATTGTCTGTGCACCCTCCCCCCCCACCCCCGACCCTTGTCTGCGCACCCTCCCCAGCCCTTGTCTGCGGCCCCCCTGACCCCTGTCTGCACCACCCTGCTTGCTGTTCTGCCATCTACTACTGCTTAGGGCTCATTCACACAAACATTTACACACCTTTGGATTTTATTAGCTGCTCAAATGTTTGACCAGTTTGAGGGTCTGGATAGTGTTTTTAAAGGCACAAATTAAATGTTGGTTTCTTTTCTCTAGATTGCAACGCCATTTACTTTGGTTTCAAGTTCTGTTATGTTAATGTAAGTTTTACATACATTGTTTGAACCAATCCTGCTATAATTTCTAAATGTAGAAGAAACAGAATTGTACATGCATATGGATGAGTTACAGTCAGGTCCATAAATATTGGGACATCAACACAATTCTAACATTTTTGACTCTATACACCACCACAATGGATTTGAAATGAAACGAACAAGATGTGCTGTAACTGCAGACTGTCAGCTTTAATTTGAGGGTATTTACATCTAAATCAGGTGAATAGTGCAGGAATTACAACAGTTTGCATATGTGCCTCCCACTTGTTAAGGGACCAAAAGTAATGGGACATAACAATAATCATAAATCAAACTTTCACTTTTTAATACTTGGTTGCAAATCCTTTGCAGTCAATTACAGCCTGAAGTCTGGAACGCATAGACGTCACCAGACGCTGGGTTTCATCCCTGGTGATGCTCTGCCAGGCCTCTACTGCAACTGTCTTTAGTTCCTGCTTGTTCTTGGGGCATTTTCCCTTCAGCTTTGTCTTCTGCAAGTGAAATGCATGCTCAATCGGATTTAGGTCAGGTGATTGACTTGGCCATTGCATAACATTCCACTTCTTTCTCTTAAAAAACTCTTTGGTTGCTTTTGCAGTATGCTTTGGGTCATTGTCCATCTGCACTGTGAAGCGCCGTCCAATGAGTTCTGAAGCATTTGGCTGAATATGAGCAGATAATATTGCCCGAAACACTTCAGAATTCATCCTGCTGCTTTTGTCAGCAGTCACATCATCAATAAATACAAGAGAAGCAGTTCCATTGGCAGCCATACATGCCCACGCAATGACACTACCACCACCATGCTTCACTGATGAGGTGGTATGCTTAGGATCATGAGCAGTTCCTTTCCTTCTCCATACTCTTCTCTTCCCATCACTCTGGTACAAGTTGATCTTAGTCTCATCTGTCCATAGGATGTTGTTCCAGAACTGTGAAGGCTTTTTTAGATGTCGTTTGGCAAACTCTAATCTGGCCTTCCTGTTTTTGAGGCTCACCAATGGTTTACATCTTGTGGTGAACCCTCTGTATTCACTCTGGTGAAGTCTTCTCCTGATTGTTGACTTTGACACACATACACCTACCTCCTGGAGAGTGGTCTTGAGCTGACCAACTGTTGTGAAGGGTGTTTTCTTCACCAGGGAAAGAATTCTTCGGTCATCCACCACAGTTGTTTTCCGTGGTCTTCCGGGTCTTTTGGTGTTGCTGAGCTCACCGGTGCGTTCCTTCTTTTTAATAATGTTCCAAACAGTTGTTTTGGCCGCACCTAATGTTTTTGCTATCTCTCTGATGGGTTTGTTGTGTTTTTTCAGCCTAATGATGGCTTGCTTCACTGATAGTGAAAGCTCTTTGGATCTCATCTTGAGAGTTGACAGCAACAGATTCCAAATGCAAATAGCAGACTGGAAATGAACTCTGGACCTTTTATCTGCTCATTGTAATTGGGGTAATGAGGGAATAACACACACCTGGCCATCGAACAGCTAAGAAGCCAATTGTCCCATTACTTTTGGTCCCTTAACAAGTGGGAGGCACATATGCAAACTGTTGTAATTCCTGCACCGTTCACCTGATTTGGATGTAAATACCCTCAAATTAAAGCTGACAGTCTGCAGTTACAGCACATCTTGTTCGTTTCATTTCAAATGCATTGTGGTGGTGTATAGAGCCAAAAATGTTAGAATTGTGTCGATGTCCCAATATTTATGGACCTGACTGTATATTTCCTTTTTTGTATCCCTATATTGCTTTGTTGTTGCAATTCTACATGTTTACCGTTGAAATATATGTGTGAATGATAGAGATGGTCTTCTCCTAGTTCTTTTGGTTTCTGGTAATTTTTTTGTTGTATTATATGTGTGTAGAATTTTGTACATTTAAAAATGTCTGTTATACTTTCAAATATAAATAGTAAATTTTATGTGAGAATGTAAAGGGGGAATATTATTATCAATATTTATGTAAATATCAATAATTAATGTTCATAAATAGGCGTAAATCATCTGCTGATGACTCCGCCTATTTATACCATAAATAAAGATAACACTTTTGTTACGCTGAGCGCTCCGGGTCCCCTGCTGGCCTCGGAGCGCTCACAGCGTATGCCCCCAGGCAGCACTCCAGCGTCTCGGCGTGTGCGTCCTCGCTCTCTAGGGCGCGCGCGCGCTGGGACTCTTAGATTCAAAGGACAAGTGCACCAGTGATTGGTGCCTGGTCCAAAGGGGTTATTAAGGGTTAAGGTTGTGAGAGGCAGTGCTGACATAATTAGGCTGCACCTGTGCACTGCCCATTTATACCTTCTCCTCCCACAGCCTTCTGCCGGATCTTTGTGCATTGTGCCTCAGAGAAAGCGTTCCCTACTATGTTAGTTTGCCTTACCTGTTGCCGTACCCGTTGCTACCGTCCACTCGCCTTTGAACCTTTGCCGCCTGCCCTGACCGCTGCTACGTCCGACTACGCTCTTACCTTCTCTCTGTGTACCACGCCTTATCAGCTGCCAGAGAGGTTGAGTTGTTACTAGGGGACACGACCTGGTAGTTACCGCCGCGGCAAATCCATCCCGCCTTGCGGCGGGCTCTGGTGAAGACCAGTAACTGCTTAGAACCGGTCCTCTAGTACAACCCGCGCCATCGCCTCTCTGGTCCAGAGGATTCACCACCTGTCCTGCCGGTTCGTGACAACTTTCACTTTGCCTTACGCTAATCACTAAGCTAGCTGCATGCGCCTTACTGAACTAACTACCGCTAATAACCACACGTTTACACAGATAGTTACAAATAATACAAGATTTTCATTAACACCTACAGTACACTACGCACACAATACACTAACAATTCAGTACTAAAACTACAGTACTAACTACACTACACAATCCCAATTTCCACCCACGAACTGTAACTAATACACACACATACACATTATCAGCCCCCAACCTGGCTCTAAACTATCCTTATTAGTAACAAAGGGTTAATGGTGGCACTGCAGGGGTTAATGCAGGCCACAGACACAGAGATGCAGGGGCACAGCAGGGGTAAAAGGGGTAAAGGGGAGTAGGGATGCTCCTACAGGGTTAGGGTAGGGGATTGGTGATCCAGGGGTTAATATGGGCGGGTAGGGGTAATCAGGATGGCAGGGGATAGGGGTAATCAGGCAGGGGATAGGTGGGATAGGGTATCGTTGGTGGGATAGGGCAAGTAGGGGTTAATCAGGATCGTTGGTGGGATAGGGTATCGTTGGTGGGATAGGGCAAGTAGGGGTTAATATGGGTCGTTGGTAGGATAGGGGGTGATACTCAGCCCTCCAGAGATTAATGCTCGTTGTCCAGGGGGTCTTCTTTAGGGGGGCGGCTCAGCTCTTCTGCCAAGTGCAGGGGCCGACGGATATTTATACCCACAGGCAAGGACACGTGGCCGGCGCGGTGATATGACGTCACTTACTGACAGGCGGGAGAAGCCTTTGATCTCCCGCCTGTAGCACTTTACATTCCGGGCAGCGCAATAGTAATCGCGCTGCCAGAATGCACATTAGTAATGCATAATTATCTCCAGCAGCGTTGGAGATAATTAATACAAAGGACTCCGATTCTATTGAATCGGAGTTCTTTGAAGCATGCAGGATGACCAGACTCTTGTCCGGTCATTCTGATGCAATTAACCAGATGGCATCAGTGTGAATGCTTGGGGCACATTCACACTGATACCTCTGGTTTCAGGTGACATTTTCCCATCAATGGGGCCTATGGATAAAGGGGTATACGATTTATAAGGGGACATATACTATAAGGGGACACATATAAGGGGCCACATATATATGAAAGGGACATATAAGGGGGCACATATTCCCCACAGGGGCCACAATGAGCCCCTGTGGAATACTAAGGAAAGATGTGCGCAGATGTTGGGCACATCTGCGCACATCATCCTATAATGTGCCTATTTATGTATGCATATATATTATACATGCACGCATGTGTTCACATGCATATACATATATATATGCATATATTTCAACCCTTTCTCAACAATCCCCCTGTTGTCGGGAATACGACAATATTTTGGGGGAAAGGGTTGAGACATATCCCCCCCCCCTCAACCCCATCCTTGGTGATAGTTCAGGAAGAACTGTAGTGCCCACTGATCCTTAGGCACCTAAACATCACCCATCCAGACCTACTTCCTCCGACCTGCCGTTCACCGTAACCTACTTCTCCATCCACAGGATACACCGTCTTCTTCTTTTTGCGAATACTTCTTGACATCTTTTGCTTTGATCGTTTCTGTATCAGCCCCATCTACTGTTAATTTTTTTTTCTTAACTTCCGGAGCAGCTTGACCCTCGCAGTCTTCAACTGGCCTTTCTTACAGGTAACCGTCTTCCGGTGTAAGCCACCCCTGGTGAGTTTGGAGTGACCAAACCCTCACTATCTCTCGGTATTGCTGCCGATCTTCAGGTATAGCCCACCCCCCAAGGAATCTGGAGCGAGTTCACCCTCACAACCTCAGTCTCTGACTGCGCCAACTTTCTTCAAGCACGACTTTCGTCCAACATCTCTTGTTCCATCTTGTATGAAGGATGGGTGCAGTTCTCCCATGGACAGATGAATAGGTCTTTACAAGGCAGGTTAGCTTTTTCATTAAGCGAGGTGATGTCATGGTACCTAAATTCTAACTGCGGGAACACCTCCGCCACACTACACATCCAGCCCCTCCCTTATGAACTTCACCGTTCCAGGGTTCAAGGTGGCAAATGGCAAACAGAGGGGGCCTGTCCCTATAGTGCCCTAATCTTATCCCCATTCACACAAAATACATATTTACACAGTTCCCCTCCCCCAACCCACCTAACACAAGGCACAAAAAGGAATATTTGGTTTATGGGGTTTCAGGATAATTTGAGATTTTCCATCCTGAACCCCCCACACGAATTGTCCTGTCCTTTGGATCTTTTTAGGATTCAGGACTTTGGTGAAATCAAGTCCTGAGCCTGGCGGTTGAGTTCGTAAAGTCCCGTCTGATTCTGGCTTAGTTGGTCCACTAGTCACTTGACCCTCCAGTACATCCAGCACAGTCCTAGGTACATGAGTCCAACCAGAACCAGAAGCACTATCACCGCGTGTATCAGCACTATCACCGCGTGTATCAGGTTAGAGTCCTTGTCCAATGCTGTGGCAACCGCGGTAATTTTCGTCCGGTCATGGGTAAGTTGGATGGTGGCCTGTTTCTCCATCTCCCGAAGATGTTTTATAATTTCTTCCTCTTTGCTGAAGTCCAGCAGGAGATGTTTAAAGGGCTTCTGTCACCCCCAAAAAAACTTTTTTTTTTTTTTGGGCTTTTTAAAATCCTTATTTAACTACTATTCCCTATATAGGGATCTTACCTTTGTCTGTGGCTTCTTTTCCTTAAAAAACGATCTTTTAAAATATGCAAATCGCTTCAGAGAAGGAGGCTCGCCTCCTCAGCACTCCCTCAGTACGCCTGCGCCGATGACATCACCGAAAGAGAAGACGTCATCGGCGCAGGCGCACTGAGGGAATGCTGAGGATGCGAGCCTCCTTCTCCCACAGCACCTGCGCCGAATGAAGACAGGCGCGGGATTTGAAATGATGACAGGGCCAGCCGGAGGAGGAGAGCTCTCCCTGGCCCTGTCAATCAACAGGAGGAGGGGGCGGATTTTTGCAGCGGCTACCAGCAAGTAGACGCCCTACTTGCTGGTAGTGAAGCGATTTGCATATTTTAAAAGATTGTTTTTTAAGGAAAAGAAGCCACAGACAAAGGTAAGATCCCTATATAGGGAATAGTAGTTAAATAAGGATTTTAACAAGCCCAAAAAAAAAAAAAAAAAAGGGTTTTGGGGGTGAAAGAAGCCCTTTAAGTTCTTTGTCGAAGCCAAGAGGAATCTTTTGGAGTCTCACAGGAATATCGGGGCGAATGTCGAGTCTCTTTTCCGGGGTAATTGGGGTTCTTCCTTGCTGTTCTGCGACATCCAGACCTAGAACGGGACTAATGGTACAGTACGCACCGGGGAGGAGTACTCCTCGCTTGGTGCAATTAAGTCCATAAATTGCATACGATACGTTACTCCCTTGGTACCAACACCAATACCCCTGTCCCAAGTATTTTAAAGAGGATGAGGGTATTGGGTTGGCCTTCATCTCACAGGTCCCCTTGGTGTTCCAACACTGGTGCCTAAGCACCCGATCCCCACTACCCTGACAGAGGATGGCATCCTCTCTCAACTAACATCCCTCAGTGTCGAACAAAGAAGGATGGCCTTCTTCATAGGTTAGAACGCTCGAGGGGAGCTGGGGATAAAGTACCGTCCGGTTGTTCATCACCGTTCCTAGATTGATGGCACTGTATCCCTGTCTGAGGCGACCGGACACAGGTGCCAAGGACGAAGCAGTGCAGGTTGAATTTTGACATTCATGCGTCCATGAGAGATCAGTGGACTTATTCGCTGACGGAGGATGAATGGGAAGTGGCCGCTGTGTAACGCTGAGACAGTATGTTTAAGGTTGTCCGAGAACTCTCTTTGGACCTGCGTACACGCCAGAGCAAGCTGAGCCTGATCCTGTTCCTCCAAGAGACCCACAACTAACCTCCTAAACTTCTCATGTATAGCAGAAGATAGAGAGGTAGTGGCATCTATGTGCGAATGCTGCAAACCCTCTAAGACATGGTTTACATCAAGCTGGGTCTTGAATCCTTCCCCGGCGTGTTGTGCAACCTCCCCAAGCTTACTTCTCAAGACTTCCATATCCATAGTGTTCAGGGCGCCCACTCCCAGAGCATCTCCGCCAAGTCCCATAGCCACTAGATCTCTCCTCCCCCTGTTCTTCCTATGTCGGGAGTCATCTTTTCTTACCTCTTGTCCCACCTCTATCCAATCTCTTACCATGTCAATTTGGTTCCTAACAAACTCCTAACACCTGTGATCGCAATGGTCAACTCGGAAGTCATCTACGGAAATTCTCCAAGTAAACAGAATGAATTTGGCATCCGTGATGATCTTCCAGGGGGGTGACAGTTGAGGGGCTATAGGATCTGCCAATTGATGGATAGGGGCGGTGCAAGAGTCCGAATGCTGTTTTACCGGTTGGAGATTGTTGCGACATACAAGGGAATGCTCCAAACTCTCGAACGGAACCTCACGAATAGCTGCTAGCTGACAAATAGGAAACGCACCCAAGCGGCTTACACTCCTAGCAATCAGTCTCTAACAGCATACAGTGAATCCCCCCCAAGAACGAGACAAAGCTCCGTGTTGGGGGTCAAGCAGTGGTCACCCAGAGCTGTGAGTTTATTGATCTTATATAACATTTTTACACACTAGTACCACCCACAGGGTTTTGTAAAAACAACCAATAAACATGTACAATATAGCAAAACGCTCCCACACAAAATCCTCCCCTCTGCCTGTGATACAATTACCTTACACAATGGGTTGATGTAATTATCACAGGCAGGAGAATACACAATGTCTTCTGTCCTGGAGACAACCGAGGAGTAATTCAATTATCTCTCAGGACAAAAGGAAATCGCCAATACACACGTGGGGACAATAGGACAGACATCACTATTTAAATATACAATGTCCCAACCATTACAGTAACATAGACATTTAACATATCCCCAGATGGCTTGGATCTGAATGCTCAAAATATCCAAACAGCGCTCAGATGCCAAAAACACAGTCAAATCGCCAAGGGGTTTTAGTTTAGCATGGGCTGATGAGAGGGCCCATAATCCTGGGGCAAGAGGCTGGCAACCAGGCCCCTCCAAAACCCAGTGGCGAGGTTAGTTTCGCCACACATCTCCCCTTTTCCAAACAGACTAACAGGGTATCTGACCTTCTGCCGGTCAGTGCCCTTGTTAGTCCAGCAGCCCACCCACAAAATAGATACAGCAGTACAGCCCACCCACAATAAATGGTTACTACAATTGAGCAAAGGATAAACATGTCCATGTCCACGTGCCTCACCACGGCTGTGTGGGGGACTGGTAGACTGCCTTGGTGGGTTGCTGAGTGGGCAGAGACCAGCGGAAGTAGCCTGTTTGGAGCCTGGTTGTTGGAGGGGGAGACCGACTGTCTCCCCTTTAGATACACCGCTCTGCTGTTGTAGGGAGAGACCGACTGTCTCCCCTTTAGATAGACCACCATGCTGCTGTGGGGGGAGACCGACTGTTTCCCCTTTGGCTAAACAGCCCTGTTGCTGGGGGACAGGACCGACTGTCCCTACCCCCTGTGCTGTGAGTGCAGAGACCATGGTCCCATCTGCACTGTTGTGGGGCTTACTGTATTCCCCTGATGCGTTAAACTGCCGCTGGGGGATGTAGACTGTGCTCCAAATTCCTTGTAGATCACACGGCCGCTGGGGAATGGAGACTGGGCTCCCAATTCCCTGCATATCACACTGCCGTTGGGGAATGGAGACTGGGCTCCCAATTCCCTGTACATCACACGGCCGCTGGGGAATGGAGACTGGGCTCCCAATTCCCTGTAGATTACACTGAAAGCTAGGGAATGGAGACTGGGCTCCCAATTTCCTGCATATCACATGGCCGCTGGGGGATGGAGACTGGGCTCCCAATTCCCTGCATACCACACTGCCGCTGGGGGGTGGAGACTGGGCTCCCAATTCCCTGCATATCACACGGCCGCTGGGAAATGGAGACTGGGCTCCCAATTCCCTGCATATCACACTGCCGCTGGGGAATGGAGACTGGGCTCCCAATTCCCTGTACATCACACGGCCGCTGGGAAATGGAGACTGGGCTCCCAATTCCCTGTAGATTACACTGCCGCTGGGGAATGGAGACTGGGCTCCCAATTCCCTGCATATCACACGGCCGCTGGGGGATGGAGACTGGGCTCCCAATTCCCTGCATATTACACTGCCGCTGGGGGGTGGAGACTGGGCTCCCAATTCCCTGCATATCACACGGCCGCTGGGGAATGGAGACTAGGCTCCCAATTCCCTGCATATCACACTGCCGCTGGGGAATGGAGACTGGGCTCCCAATTCCCTGTACATCACACGGCCGCTGGGGAATGGAGACTGGGCTCCCAATTCCCTGTAGATTACACTGCCGCTGGGGAATGGAGACTGGGCTCCCAATTCCCTGCATATCACACGGCCGCTGGGGGATGGAGACTGGGCTCCAAACTCCCTGTAGATTACACTGCCACTGGGGAATGGAGACTGGGCTCCCAATTCCCTGCATATCACACGGCCGCTGGGGGATGGAGACTGGGCTCCCAATTCCCTGCATATTACACTGCCGCTGGGGGATGGAGACTAAGCTCCCAATTCCCTGCATATCACACGGCCGCTGGGGAAAGGAGACTGGGCTCCCAATTCCCAATAACTCCCATTGCCGCTGGGGGACAGGACCGACTGTCTCTGCCCCCTGTAACTCAGCCTGCCACTGGGGAATGGAGACTGGGCTCCCAATTCCCTGCAGGACCGGTGGAGAGACCTCAGTCCCACCTCCACCGGCCACCTGGTGTTCTTCCCAGTAAACATCCAAAATATCCACCCAGCTGAAGGGCTCTGGACCTGGGTCTGACTTCTTGCTGTCCTGCTGAGCCTTCCCAATGGAGTGGAAGAGATCTCGGTAGTCCTGCTCCAATTCCCACTCCAGGGTTGCTAGGTGAGCCAGGTATTTCTCTACCTCATGGGGGTCATCCCAATCCTGCCTAGCCTCCCTCTCGTAGAAAATGTCCTGAAGTCTGGACTGTGCAGGGCTCCCGAAGTCAGGCTCTGCAAAGGACTCCCATAACAAGCCAGGACCATCAAACTCCTCTCCCTCTGGCTTGTCATGCTCAGCTGTCCAGGGTATATACTGTGCCATGTACCACCAGAGGCATCCTCCAGCCATAGCTCCTGCCATTCCCGGTGCTCTAGTTCCTTCACCCATTCCTCCAGGGGCTGCTCTTCACTGGGGAGACTCTTGCCTCGCTGGTATTGTACATTATCCAGGGCCTGGTACCAGATGCCTTTCCTTAATGCATCCCGGCCATCCAGGTCTTCCTCATCATATGCCACTGCTGGTTCCATCCTGCTGCTGTCAGGGTCGCTGTACTGGGACATGCGTTGCCCTCAAATTGTAATTCTAGGGAATGATGTTTCTTTGTAGCTGTCCTTCTGGGCTTTGAGAACAATCCCACCGCTTGCCACCAATTGTTACGGCATACAAGGGAATGCTCCAAACTCCCGAACGGAACCTCACGAATAGCTGGTAGCAGACGAATAGGAAACGCACCCAAGCGGCTTACACTCCTAGCAATCAGTCTCTAACAGCATACAGTGAATCCCCCCCAAGAACGAGACAAGGCTCCGTGTTGGGGGTCAAGCAGTGGTCACCCAGAGCTGTGCGTTTATTGATCTTATATAACATTGTTACACACTAGTACCACCCACAGGGTTTTGTAAAAACAACCAATAAACACGTACAATACAGTAAAACACTCCCACACAAAATCCTCCCCTCTGCCTGTGATACAATTACCTTACACAATGGGTTGATGTAATTATCACAGGCAGGAGAATACACAATGATACAGACTTAAGGGCGGTGGCTCACTGCAGACGAAATTGTGGAGTAGGTGCTACTAACCCAAAGTCTTCTGTCCTGGAGACAACCGAGGAGTAATTCAATTATCTCTCAGGACAAAAGGAAATCGCCAATACACACGTGGGGACAATAAGACAGACATCACTATTTAAATATACAATGTCCCAACCATTACAGTAACATAGACATTTAACATATCCCCAGATGGCCTGGATCTGAGCGCTCAAAATATCCAAACAGCGCTCAGATGCCACAAACACAGTCAAATCGCCATGGGGTTTTAGTTTAGCATGGGCTGATGAGAGGGCCCATAATCCTGGGGCAAGAGGCTGGCAACCAGGCCCCTCCAAAACCCAGTGGCGAGGTTAGTTTCGCTACACAGAGACCTTCTGTATCGTAGGGGACCCTCACCACTGTTCCACAGATCTGTCCCCTTCCTTTGAACGGATACCACTGTTTGTTTTCTCCAGCCTGTAACACTAGCTTCCCTACAGGTTTGGATTGGGACAGATAGACCCACTGAGTAAAGGTCCAACACCCTTCGTCTACTGCCTCGCAAAAAGGCCACTTAAACGAACCATCTATATTGATGTCAAAGTTAATATTCCTGCCCCTGGGGTCTTTCCAATCAGAAGACACATACCTACCCCGGTACTCTTCAGTCATAGGGGTACCATCCATCCATACATCCACCGTAGGGGTATCTGCCCCGTTGCAAACCAAATCCCAACTGTAGGGATTAGTGTCCAACATCACCATCTGGGTTTCCTGCTCCCAGTGGGCATAGGTGACAAAATAATATCCTGTCACCTCAGGAACACAGTTGTCTCTCATGATCGTGATCATGAAAGACCATATGGATGGAGATCCCTTTAACTGAACATACCTAGGGTCCTTGGCATCGGTCCGTACCTTTAAAACTGTGGCTCAATATAAACCTTCCAGTTTTACCGGACCACTCTGATCGTTCCAAATGGCCTGACCAGAGTCACTGCAGTTTAACTTTAACTACCTCAGCTCCCCTAGCTTAAACACCCTTAATAACCAGACCACTTTTTACAATTCTGCACTACACTACTTTCACGGTTTATTGCTCGGTCATGCAACTTACCACCCAAATTAATTTTACCTCCTTTTCTTCTCATTAATAGAGCTTTCATTTAATGGTATTTCATTGCTGCTGACATTTTTACTTTTTTTTTGTTATTAATCGAAATTTACTGAAATTTTTGCAAAAAAATGACATTTTTCACTTTCAGTTGTAATTATTATTTTTTTTAAATACATTTCTATATATATTTTTCTCTAAATGTATTATTCTACATGTCTTTGATTAAAAAAAATGTTTGGGTAAAAAAAAAATGGTTTGGGTAAAAGTTATAGCGTTTACAAACTATCGTACAAAAATGTGAATTTCCGCTTTTTGAAGCAGCTCTGACTTTCTGAGCACCTGTCATGTTTCCTGAGGTTTTACAATGCCCAGACAGTAGAAAAACCCCACAAATGACCACATTTCGGAAAGTAGACACCCTAAGGTATTCGCTGATGGGCATAGTGAGATCATAGAACTTTTTATTTTTTGTCACAAGTTAGCGGAAAATGATGATTTTTTATTTTTATTTTTTCCTTAAAAAGTCTTATATTCCACTAACCTGTGACAAAAAATAAAAACTTCGATGAACTCACTATGCCCATCATGAAATACCTTGGGGTGTCTTATTTCCAAAATGGGGTCACTTGTGGGGTAGTTATACTGCCCTGGCATTTTAAGGGCCCTAATGCGTGAGAAGTAGTTTGAAATCAAAATGTGTAAAAAATGCCCTGTGAAATCCGAAAGGTGCTCTTTGGAATGTGGGCCCCTTTGCCCACCTAGGCTGCAAAAAAGTGTCACACATGTGGTATCGCCGTACTCAGGAGAAGTCGGGCAATGTGTTTTGGGGTGTCTTTTTACACATGCCCATGCTGGGTGAGAGAAATATCTCTGTCAAATGACAACTTTGTATAAAAAAAATGGGAAAAGTTGTCTTTTAGAGAGATATTTCTCTCACCCAGCATGGGTATATGTAAAAAGACACCCCAAAACACATTGCCCAACTTCTCCTGAGTACGGCGATACCACATGTGTGACACTTTTTTGCAGCCTACAGTAGGTGGGCAAAGGGGCCCACATTCCAAAGAGCACCTTTAGGATTTCACAGGGCATTTTTTACACATTTTGATTTCAAACAACTTCTCACGCATTAGGGCCCTTAAAATGCCAGGGCAGTATAACTACCACACAAGTGACCCCATTTTGGAAATAAGACACCCCAAGGTATTTCGTGATGGGCATAGTGAGTTCATGGAAGTTTTTATTTTTTGTCACAAGTTAGTGAAATATGAGACTTTTTAAGGAAAAAATAAAAATAAAAAATCATCATTTTCCGCTAACTTGTGACAAAAAATAAAAAGTTCTATGATCTCACTATGCCCATCAGCGAATACCTTAGGGTGTCTACTTTCCGAAATGGGGTCATTTGTGGGGTTTTTCTACTGTCTGGGCATTGTAGAACCTCAGGAAACATGACAGGTGCTCAGAAAGTCAGAGCTGCTTCAAAAAGCGGAAATTCACATTTTTGTACGATAGTTTGTAAACGCTATAACTTTTACCCAAACCATTTTTTTTTTTTTACCCAAACATTTTTTTTTAATAAAGACATGTAGAACAATAAATTTAGAGAAAAATATATATAGAAATGTATTTTTTTTTTTTTAAAAGTTACAACTGAAAGTGAAAAATGTCATTTTTTTAAAAAAATTTCGGTAAATTTCGATTAATAGCAAAAAAAAAGTAAAAATGTCAGCAGCAATGAAATACCACCAAATGAAAGCTCTATTAGTGAGAAGAAAAGGAGGTAAAATTAATTTGGGTGGTAAGTTGCATGACCGAGCAATAAACCGTGAAAGTAGTGTAGTGCAGAATTGTAAAAAGTGGTCTTGTTATTAAGGGTGTTTAAGCTAGGGGAGCTGAGGTAGTTAAAGTTAAACTGCAGTGACTCTGGTCAGGCCATTTGGAACAATCAGAGTGGTCCGGTAAAACTGGAAGGTTTATATCGAGCCACAGTTTTAAAGGTACGGACCGATGCCAAGGACCCTAGGTATGTTCAGTTAAAGGGATCTCCATTCATATGGTCTTTCATGATCACGATCATGAGAGACAACTGTGTTCCTGAGGTGACAGGATATTATTTTGTCACCTATGCCCACTGGGAGCAGGAAACCCAGATGGTGATGTTGGACACTAATCCCTACAGTTGGGATTTGGTGTGCAACGGGGCAGATACCCCTACGGTGGATGTATGGATGGATGGTACCCCTATGACTGAAGAGTACCGGGGTAGGTATGTGTCTTCTGATTGGAAAGACCCCAGGGGCAGGGATATTAACTTTGACATCAATATAGATGGTTCGTTTAAGTGGCCTTTTTGCGAGGCAGTAGACGAAGGGTGTTGGACCTTTACTCAGTGGGTCTTTCTGTCCCAATCCAAACCTGTAGGGAAGCTAGTGTTACAGGCTGGAGAAAACGAACAGTGGTATCCGTTCAAAGGAAGGGGACAGATCTGTGCAACAGTGGTGAGGGTCCCCTACGATACATAAGGTCTCTGTGTGGCGAAACTAACCTCGCCACTGGGTTTTGGAGGGGCCTGGTTGCCAGCCTCTTGCCCCAGGATTATGGGCCCTCTCATCAGCCCATGCTAAACTAAAACCCCATGGCGATTTGACTGTGTTTGTGGCATCTGAGCGCTGTTTGGATATTTTGAGCGCTCAGATCCAGGCCATCTGGGGATATGTTAAATGTCTATGTTACTGTAATGGTTGGGACATTGTATATTTAAATAGTGATGTCTGTCTTATTGTCCCCACGTGTGTATTGGCGATTTCCTTTTGTCCTGAGAGATAATTGAATTACTCCTCGGTTGTCTCCAGGACAGAAGACTTTGGGTTAGTAGCACCTACTCCACAATTTCGCCTGCAGTGAGCCACCACCCTGAAGTCTGTATCATTGTGTATTCTCCTGCCTGTGATAATTACATCAACCCATTGTGTAAGGTAATTGTATCACAGGCAGAGGGGAGGATTTTGTGTGGGAGTGTTTTACTGTATTGTACGTGCTTATTGGTTGTTTTTACAAAACCCTGTGGGTGGTACTAGTGTGTAACAATGTTATATAAGATCAATAAACGCACAGCTCTGGGTGACCACTGCTTGACCCCCAACACGGAGCCTTGTCTCGTTCTTGGGGGGGATTCACTGTATGCTGTTAGAGACTGATTGCTAGGAGTGTAACCCGCTTGGGTGCGTTTCCTATTCGTCTGCTAGCAGGTATTCGTGAGGTTCCGTTCGGGAGTTTGGAGCATTCCATTGTATGCCGTAACAATTGGTGGCACGCGGCGGGATTGTTCTCAAAGCCCAGAAGGACAGCTACAAAGAAACATCATTCCCTGGAATTACAATTTGAGGGCAACGCATGTCCCAGTACAGCGACCCTGACAGCAGCAGGATGGAACCAGCAGTGGCATACAATGAGGAAGACCTGGATGGCCGGGATGCATTAAGGAAAGGCATCTGGTACCAGGCCCTGGAAAATGTACAATACCAGCGAGGCGAGAGTCTCCCCAATGAAGAGCAGCCCCTGGAGGAATGGGTGAAGGAACTAGAGCACCGGGAATGGCAGGAGCTATGGCTGGAGGATGCCTCTGGTGGTACATGGCACAGTATATACCATGGACAGCTGAGCATGACAAGCCAGAGGGAGAGGAGTTTGATGGTCCTGGCTTGTTATGGGAGTCCTTTGCAGAGCCTGACTTCGGGAGCCCTGCACAGTCCAGACTTCAGGACATTTTCTACGAGAGGGAGGCTAGGCAGGATTGGGATGACCCCCATGAGGTAGAGAAAGACCTGGCTCACCTAGCAACCCTGGAGTGGGAAATGGAGCAGGACTACCGAGATCTCTTCCACTCCATTGGGAAGGCTCAGCAGGACAGCAAGAAGTCAGACCCAGGTCCAGAGCCTTTCAGCTGGGAGGATATTTTGGATGTTTACTGGGAAGAACCCCAGGTGGCCGGTGGAGGTGGGACCGAGGTCTCTCCACCGGTCCTGCAGGGAATTGGGAGCCCAGTCTCCATTCCCCAGTGGCAGGCTGAGTTACAGGGAGCAGAGACAGTCGGTCCTGTCCCCCAGCGGCAATGGGAGTTATTGGGAATTGGGAGCCCAGTCTCCTTTCCCCAGCGGCCGTGTGATATGCAGGGAATTAGGAGCTTAGTCTCCATCCCCCAGCGGCAGTGTAATATGCAGGGAATTGGGAGCCCAGTCTCCATCCCCCAGCGGCCCTGTGATATGCAGGGAATTGAGAGCCCAGTCTCCATTCCCCAGCGGCAGTGTAATCTACAGGGAATTGGGAGCCCAGTCTCCATTCCCCAGCGGCCGTGTGATGTACAGGGAATTGGGAGCCCAGTCTCCATTCCCCAGCGGCAGTGTGATATGCAGGGAATTGGGAGCCCAGTCTCCACCCCCCAGCGGCAGTGTAATATGCAGGGAATTGGGAGCCTAGTCTCCATCCCCCAGCGGCCGTGTGATATGCAGGGAATTGGGAGCCCAGTCTCCATTCCCTAGCGGCAGTGTAATCTACAGGGAATTGGGAGCCCAGTCTCCATCCCCCAGCGGCCGTGTGATGTACAGGGAATTGGGAGCCCAGTCTCCATTCCCCAACGGCAGTGTGATATGCAGGGAATTGGGAGCCCAGTCTCCATTCCCCAGCGGCCGTGTGATCTACAAGGAATTGGGAGCACAGTCTCCATCCCCCAGCGGCAGTTTAACGCACCAGGAGAATACAGTAAGCCCCACAACAGTGCAGATGGGACCATGGTCTCTGCACTCACAGCACAGGGGGTAGGGACAGTCGGTCCTGTCCCCCAGCAACAGGGCTGTTTAGCCAAAGGAGAGACAGTCGGTCTTCCCCCACAGCAGCATGGTGGTCTATCTAAAGGGGAGACAGTCGGTCTCTCCCTACAACAGCAGAGCGGTGTATCTAAAGGGGAGACAGTCGGTCTCCCCCTCCAACAACCAGGCTCCAAACAGGCTACTTCCGCTGGTCTCTGCCCACTCAGAAACCCACCAAGGCAGTCTACCAGTCCCCCACACAGCCGTGGTGAGGCACCAGGACATGGACAAGTTTATCCCTTGCTCAAGTGTAGTAACCATTTATTGTGGGTGGGCTGTACTGCTGTATCTATTTTGTGGGTGGGCTGCTGGACTAACAAGGGCACTGACCGGCAGAAGGTCAGATACCCTGTTAGTCTGTTTGGAAAAGGGGAGGCGAACCTAACCTCGCCACTGGGTTTTGGAGGGGCCTGGTTGCCAGCCTCTTGCCCCAGGATTATGGGCCCTCTCATCAGCCCATGCTAAACTAAAACCCCTTGGTGATTTGACTGTGTTTATGGCATCTGAGCGCTGTTTGGATATTTTGAGAGTTCAGATCCAAGCCATCTGGGGATATGTTAAATGTCTATGTTACTGTAATGGTTGGGACATTGTATATTTAAATAGTGATGTCTGTCCTATTGTCCCCACGTGTGTATTGGCAATTTCCTTTTGTCCTGAGAGATAATTGAATTACTCCTCGGTTGTCTCCAGGACAGAAGACATTGTGTATTCTCCTGCCTGTGATAATTACATCAACCCATTGTGTAAGGTAATTGTATCACAGGCAGAGGGGAGGATTTTGTGTGGGAGTGTTTTACTATATTGTACATGTTTATTGGTTGTTTTTACAAAACCCTGTGGGTGGTACTAGTGTTTAACAATGTTATATAAGATCAATAAACGCACAGCTCTGGGTGACCACTGCTTGACCCCCAACACGGAGCCTTGTCTCGTTCTTGGGGGGGATTCACTGTATGCTGTTAGAGACTGATTGCTAGGAGTGTAAGCCGCTTGGGTGCGTTTCCTATTCGTCTGCTAGCAGCTATTCGTGAGGTTCCGTTCGGGAGTTTGGATCATTTCCTTGTATGCCGTAACAATCTCCAACCGGTAAAACAGCATTCGGACTCTTGCACCGCCCCTATCCATCAATTGGCAGATCCTATAGCCCCTCAACTGTCACCCCCCTGGAAGATCATCACGGATGCCAAATTCATCCTGTTTACTTGGAGAATTTCTGTAGATGACTTCCGAGTTGACCATTGGGATCACAGATGTGAGGAGTTTTTTAGGAACCAAATTGACATGGTAAGAGATTGGATAGAGGTGGGACAAGAGGTAAGAAAAGATGACTCCCGACATAGGAAGAACAGGGGGAGGAGAGATCTAGTGGCTATGGGACTTGGCGGAGATGGGAGTGGGCGCCCTGAACACTATGGATATGGAAGTCCTGAGAAGTAAGCTTGGGGAGGTTGCACGACACGCCGGGGAAGGATTCAAGACCCAGCTTGATGTAAACCATGTCTTAGAGGGTTTGCAGCATTCGCACATAGATGCCACTACCTCTCTATCTTCTGCTATACATGAGAAGTTTAGGAGGTTAGTTGTGGGTCTCTTGGAGGAACAGGATCGGGCTCAGCTTGCTCTGGTGTGTACGCAGGTCCAAAGAGAGTTCTCGGACAACCTTAAACATACTGTCTCAGCGTTACACAGCGGCTACTTCCCATTCAGCCTCCATCAGCGAATAAGTCCACTGATCTCTCATGGACGCATGAATGTCAAAATTCAACCTGCACTGCTTCGTCCTCGGCACCTGTGTCCGGTCGCCTCAGACAGGGATACAGTGCCATCAATCTAGGAACGGTGATGAACAACAGGACGGTACTTCATCCCCAGCTCCCCTCGAGCGTTCTAACCTATGAAGAAGGCCATCCTTCTTTGTTCGACATTGAGGGATGTTAGTTGAGAGAGGATGCCATCCTCTGTCAGGGTAGTGGGGATCGGGTGCTTAGGCACCAGTGTTGGAACACCGAGGGGACCTGTGAGATGAAGGCCAACCCAATACCCTCATCCTCTTTAAAATACTTGGGACAGGGGTATTGGTGTTGGTACCAAGAGAGTAACGTATCGTATGCAATTTATGGAGTTAATTGCACCAAGCGAGGAGTACTCCTCCCCGGTGCGTACTGTACCATTAGTCCCGTTCTAGGTCTGGATGTCGCAGAACAGCAAGGAAGAACCCCAATTACCCCGGAAAAGAGACTCGACATTCGCCCCAATATTCCTGTGAGACTCCAAAAGATTCCTCTTGGCTTCGACAAAGAACTTAAAGGGCTTCTGTCACCCCCAAAACCCTTTTTTTTTTTTTTGGGCTTGTTAAAATCCTTATTTAACTACTATTCCCTACATAGGGATCTTACCTTTGTCTGTGGCTTCTTTTCCTTAAAAAACGATCTTTTAAAATATGCAAATCGCTTCACTACCAGCAAGTAGGGCGTCTACTTGCTGGTAGCCGCTGCAAAAATCCGCCCCCTCCTCCTGTTGATTGACAGGGCCAGGGAGCGCTCTCCTCCTCCGGCTGGCCCTGTCATCATTTCAAATCCCGCGCCTGTCTTCATTCGGCGCAGGTGCTGTGAGAGAAGGAGGCTCGCATCCTCAGCATTCCCACTTGATTTCACCAAAGTCCTGAAGCCTAAAAAGATCCAAAGGACAGGACAATTCGTGTGGGGGGTTCAGGATGGAAAATCTCAAATTATCCTGAAACCCCATAAACCAAATATTCCTTTTTGTGCCTTGGGTTAGGTGGGTTGGGGGAGGGGAACTGTGTAAATATGTATTTTGTGTGAATGGGGATAAGATTAGGGCACTATAGGGACAGGCCCCCTCTGTTTGCCATTTGCCACCTTGAACCCTGGAACGGTGAAGTTCATAAGGGAGGGGCTGGATGTGTAGTGTGGCGGAGGTGTTCCCGCAGTTAGAATTTAGGTACCATGACATCACCTCGCTTAATGAAAAAGCTAACCTGCCTTGTAAAGACCTATTCATCTGTCCATGGGAGAACTGCACCCATCCTTCATACAAGATGGAACAAGAGATGTTGGACGAAAGTCGTGCTTGAAGAAAGTTGGCGCAGTCAGAGACTGAGGTTGTGAGGGTGAACTCGCTCCAGATTCCTTGGGGGGTGGGCTATACCTGAAGATCGGCATCAATACCGAGAGATAGTGAGGGTGTGGTCACTCCAAACTCACCAGGGGTGGCTAACACCGGAAGACGGTTACCTGTAAGAAAGGCCAGTCGAAGACTGCGAGGGTCAAGCTGCTCCGGAAGTCAAGAAAAAAAAATTGACAGTAGATGGAGCTGATACAGAAACGATCAAAGCAAAAGATGTCAAGAAGTATTCGCAAAAAGAAGAAGACGGTGTATCCTGTGGATGGAGGAGTAGGTTACGGTGAACGGCAGGTCGGAGGAAGTAGGTCTGGATGGGTGATGTCTAGGTGCCTAAGGATCAGTGGGCACTACAGCTCTTCCTGAACTATCACCAAGGATGTGGTTGAGGGGGGGGGGGGATATATGTCTCAACTAGAGTTGAGCGAACACCTGGATGTTCGGGTTCGGGAAGTTCGGCCGAACTTCCCGGAAATGTTCGGGTTCGGGATCCGAACCCGACCCGAACTTCGTCCCGAATCCCATTGAAGTCAATGGGGACCCGAACTTTTCGGCACTAAAAAGGCTGGAACAGCCCAGGAAAGAGCTAGAGGGCTGCAAAAGGCAGCAACATGTAGGTAAATCCCCTGCAAACAAATGTGGATAAGGAAATGAATAAAAATAAAAAAAATAAAAATTAAACAATATCAATTGGACAGAGGTCCCATAGCAGAGAATCGGGCTTCACGTCAGCAGAGAATCAGTCTCTTCATGCCATAGCAGAGAATCTGGCTTCATGTCAGCAGAGAATCAGTCTTCATGTCATAGCAGAGAATCAGGCTTCACGTCACCCACCACTGGAACAGGCCACTGTCACACATTTAGGCCCTGGCACCCAGACAGAGGAGAGAGGTCCCATAACAGAGAATCTGGCTTCATGTCAGCACAGAATCAGTCTTCATGTCATAGCAGAGAATCAGGCTTCACGTCACTGGAACAGGCCACTGTCACATATTTAGGCCCCGACCCAGACAGAGGAGAGAGATCCCATAACAGAGAATCTGGCTTCATGTCAGCACAGAATCAGTCTTCATGTCATAGCAGAGAATCAGGCTTCATGTCACCCACCACTGGAACAGGCCACTGTCACATATTTAGGCCCAGGCACCCAGGCAGAGGAGAGAGGTCCCGTAACAGAGAATCTGGCTTCATGTCAGCACAGAATCAGTCTTCATGTTATAGCAGAGAATCAGGCTTCACGTCACCCACCACTGGAACAGGCCACTGTCACATATTTAGGCCCCGGCACCCAGACAGAGAAGAGAGGTCCCGTAACAGAGAATCTAGCTTCATGTCAGCACAGAATCAGTCTTCATGTCATAGCAGAGAATCAGGCTTCACGTCACCCACCACTGGAACAGGCCACTGTCACATATTTAGGCCCCGGCACCCAGACAGAGGAGAGAGGTCCCATAACAGAGAATCTGGCTTCATGTCAGCACAGAATCAGTCTTCATGTCATAGCAGAGAATCAGGCTTCACGTCACCCACCACTGGAACAGGCCACTGTCACATATTTAGACCCAGGCACCCAGGCAGAGGAGAGAGGTCCCGTAACAGAGAATCTGGCTTCATGTCAGCACAGAATCAGTCTTCATGTCATAGCAGAGAATCAGGCTTCACGTCACCCACCACTGGAACAGGCCACTGTCACATATTTAGGCCCAGGCACCCAGGCAAAGGAGAGAGGTCCCGTAACAGAGAATCTGGCTTCATGTCAGCACAGAATCAGTCTTCATGTCATAGCAGAGAATCAGGCTTCACGTCACCCACCACTGGAACAGGCCACTGTCACATATTTAGGCCCCGGCACCCAGACAGAGGAGAGAGGTCCCGTAACAGAGAATCTGGCTTCATGTCAGCACAGAATCAGTCTTCATGTCATAGCAGAGATTAGGCTTCACGTCACCCACCACTGGAACAGGCCACTGTCACATATTTAGGCCCCGGCACCCAGACAGAGGAGAGAGGTCCCGTAACAGAGAATCTGGCTTCATGTCAGCACAGAATCAGTCTTCATGTCATAGCAGAGAATCAGGCTTCACGTCACCCACCACTGGAACAGGCCACTGTCACATATTTAGGCCCGACACCCAGACAGAGGAGAGAGGTCCCATAACAGAGAATCTGGCTTCATGTCAGCACAGAATCAGTCTTCATGTCATAGCAGAGAATCAGGCTTCACGTCACCCACCACTGGAAGAGGTCACTGTCACATATTTAGGCCCAGGCACCCAGGCAGAGGAGAGATGTCCCGTAACAGAGAATCTGGCTTCATGTCAGCACAGAATCAGTCTTCATGTCATAGCAGAGAATCAGGCTTCACGTCACCCACCACTGGAACAGGCCACTGTCACATATTTAGGCCCCGGCACCCAGACAGAGGAGAGAGGTCCCGTAACAGAGAATCTGGCTTCATGTCAGCACAGAATCAGTCTTCATGTTATAGCAGAGAATCAGGCTTCACGTCACCCACCACTGGAACAGGCCACTGTCACATATTTAGGCCCCGGCACCCAGACAGAGGAGAGAGGTCCCGTAACAGAGAATCTGGCTTCATGTCAGCACAGAATCAGTCTTCATGTCATAGCAGAGAATCAGGCTTCACGTCACCCACTACTGGAACAGGCCACTGTCACACATTTAGGCCCTGGCACCCAGACAGAGGAGAGAGGTCCCGTAACAGAGAATCTGGCTTCATGTCAGCACAGAATCAGTCTTCATGTCATAGCAGAGAATCAGGCTTCACGTCACCGACCACTGGAACAGGCCACTGTCACACATTTAGGCCCTGGCACCCAGACAGAGGAGAGAGGTCCCGTAACAGAGAATCTGGCTGCATGTCAGCACAGAATCAGTCTTCATGTTATAGCAGAGAATCAGGCTTCACGTCACCCACCACTGGAACAGGCCACTGTCACATATTTAGGCCCCGGCACCCAGACAGAGGAGAGGTTCATTCAACTTTGGGTTGCCCCGCAATATAATGGTAAAATGAAAATAAAAATAGGATTGAATGAGGAAGTGCCCTGGAGTACAATAATATATTGTTAAGGGGAGGTAGTTAATGTCTAATCTGCACAAGGGATGGACAGGTCCTGTGGGATCCATGCCTGGTTCATTTTTATGAACGTCAGCTTGTCCACATTGGCTGTAGACAGGCGGCTGCGTTTGTCTGTAATGACGCCCCCTGCCGTGCTGAATACACGTTCAGACAAAACGCTGGCCGCCGGGCAGGCCAGTACCTCCAAGGCATAAAAGGCTAGCTCTGGCCACGTGGACAATTTGGAGACCCAGAAGTTGAATGGGGCCGAACCATCAGTCAGTACGTGGAGGGGTGTGCACAGGTACTGTTCCACCATGTTAGTGAAATGTTGCCTCCTGCTAACACGTTCCGTAGGAGGCTCACCGGCAGCAACCACTCGTCGGTCTGTTGTTCTATACCCCGCCACAACTCCTGTGCGGTGTGGGGCCTGTCCCCCAAACATATGAGTTTCAGAACGGCCTGCTGACGTTTACCCCGGGCTGTCCTGAAGTTGGTGGTGAAGGTGTGTGGCTGACTGGATGAGCAGGTGGAAGAAGAGGAGGAGGAGGAAGCTGAGTAGGAGGAGGAGGAGACAGGAGGCAAAGAATGTGGCCCTGCGATCCTTGGCGGCGGAAGGACGTGCGCCAAACAGCTCTCCGCCTGGGGCCCAGCCGCCACTACATTTACCCAGTGTGCAGTTAGGGAGATATAGCGTCCCTGGCCGTGCTTACTGGTCCATGTATCTGTGGTTAGGTGGACCTTGCCACAGATGGCGTTGCGCAGTGCACACTTGATTTTATCGGACACTTGGTTGTGCAGGGAAGGCACGGCTCTCTTGGAGAAGTAGTGGCGGCTGGGAACAACATACTGTGGGACAGTGAATGCTGGCATTCAGGGCTAGGTGGGAATTTACGCTTTCTCTCAAATGTTTGTGAGATGGAGAGCTGAACGCTGCCGTGTGACATGTTTGAGATGCTTGGTGACGCAGTTGGTGGTGTTGGTGGTACATCCCATGTTTGCTGGGCGGCAGGTGCCAACGTTCCTCCAGAGGCGGAGGAAGAGGCCGAGGCGGCAGCAGCAGAAGAGGCCGAGGCGGCAGCAGCAGAAGAGGTAGCAGGGGGAGCCTGAGTGACTTCCTTGTTTTTAAGGTGTTTACTCCACTGCAGTTCATGCTTTGCATGCAGGTGCCTGGTCATGCAGGTTGTGCTAAGGTTCAGAACGTTAATGCCTCGCTTCAGGCTCTGATGGCACAGCGTGCAAACCACTCGGGTCTTGTCGTCAGCACATTGTTTGAAGAAGTGCCATGCCAGGGAACTCCTTGAAGCTGCTTTGGGGTGCTCGGTCCCAGATGGCGGCGGTCAGTAGCAGGCGGAGTCTCTTGGCGGCGGGTGTTCTGATTTTGCCCACTGCTCCCTCTTTTGCTACGCTGTTGGCTCGGTCTCAACACTGCCTCTTTCTCCGAACTGTGAAAGTCAGTGGCACGACCTTCATTCCATGTGGGGTCTAGGACCTCATCGTCCCCTGCATCGTCTTCCACCCAGTCTTGATCCCTGACCTCCTGTTCAGTCTGCACACTGCAGAAAGACGCAGCAGTTGGCACTTGTGTTTCGTCATCATCAGAGACGTGCTGAGGTGGTATTCCGAAGTCCTCATCATCAGGAAACATAAGTGGTTGTGCGTTAGTGCATTCTATCTCTTCCACCCCTGGGGAAGGGCTAGGTGGATGCCCTTGGAAAACCCTGGCAGCAGAGTCTTCAAACAGCATAAGAGACTGCTGCATAACTTGAGGCTCAGACAGTTTCCCTGATATGCATGGGGGTGATGTGACAGACTGATGGGCTTGGTTTTCATGCGCCATCTGTGCACTTTTCTGCAGAAGACTGGGTGGGAGATAATGTGAACGTGCTAGATGCACTGTCGGCCACCCAATTGACTAATGCCTGTACCTGCTCAGGCCTTACCATCCTTAGAACGCCACTGGGCCCCACCAAATATCCCTGTAAATTCTGGCGGCTACTGGGACCTGAGGTAGTTGGTACACTAGGACGTGTGGCTGTGGCAGAACGGTCACGTCCTCTCCCAGCACCAGAGGGTCCACTAACACCACCACGACCATGTCCACGTCCGCATCCCTTACTAGATGTTTTCCTCATTGTTCCCGTTCACCACAATAAGAAAAATATTATTCGGGCCAATGTATTGAATTAAAATTCAGGCCTTTTTTTACAGACACCTAACACTGTCTGGCTATCTATTTAGGTACCGTATTACACTAATACAGGCACACCAGTAATGACAGATTTAGCTGAATATAAATGTCAGGCCTATTTTTTAGGCGCTGGGTGACAGGTATACGTTTAATCACAGAATTAGACTTGTATCTGCACTGTAGCGTGTGTGTTAAGTTTTTCAGAATGACCCTATCAGCACCTTGAATCTAATACACCCTTTTTGGGATAGATTTAAAGTAGGCCTGATATAGCAGAAACTACTAATTTTGAGAATGGCAAATTTGGGAATTGTTTTTCAACCCAGAACAAAAACTGTGCTTTTACGGTCACTAAAAATAACTTGACCAGCTAAAACAGTACTGATTTGGAGGAATATAAATGTCAGGCCTATTTTTTAGGCGCTGGGTGACAGGCTCAACTTGCCCCTGATGTAGTATATGGCCAAAAAATAACCACACTATTGATGGTTAAATGCACTTGATGAAAGCTTGACCCTGATGTAGGATATAGCAAAAAATAACCACACTATTGATTGTTAAATGCACTTGGTGGTAGCTTGTGCTGGCGCACCACAAGCCACAAAATGGCCGCCGATCACCCCAGAAAAAAGTGATATAAAAACGCTCTGGGCAGCCTAAAAAAAGTGAGCAATTGAATATCAGCACTTCAATGATCCGCAGCTGGAGATCGATCACTGAATGAAGTCTTTTGGAGGAGTTAATCTGCCTAATCTCGCCCTAACGTCGCAGCAGCAACCTCTCCCTACGCTTGTATCAGCAGAGTGACGTGCAGCGCTACGTGACCCAAGCTTATATAGGGGCTGGGTCACATGCTGCACTGGCCAATCACAGCCATGCCAATAGTAGGCAAGGCTGTGATGGCCTCTTGGGGCAAGTAGTATGACGCTTGTTGATTGGCTGCTTTGCAGCCTTTCAAAAAGCGCCAAGAAAGCGCCGAACACCGAACCCGAACCCAGACTTTTACGAAAATGTTCGGGTTCGGGTCCGTGTCACGGACACCCCAAAATTCGGTACGAACCCGAACTATACAGTTCGGGTTCGCTCATCCCTAGTCTCAACCCTTTCCCTCAAAATATTGTCGTATTCCCGACAACAGGGGGATTGTTGAGGAAGGGTTGAAATATATGCATATATATATGTATATGCATGTGAACACATGCGTGCATGTATAATATATATGCATACATAAATAGGCACATTATAGGATGATGTGCGCAGATGTGCCCAACATCTGCGCATATCTGTCCTTAGTATTCCACAGGGGCTCATTGTGGACCCTGTGTGGAATATGTGCCCCCTTATATGTCCCTTTCATATATATGTGGCCCCTTATATGTGTCCCCTTATAGTATATGTCCCCTTATAAATCGTATACCCCCTTATCCATAGGCCCCATTGATGGGAAAATGTCACCTGAAACCAGAGGTATCAGTGTGAATGTGCCCCAAGCATTCACACTGATGCCATCTGGTTAATTGCATCAGAATGACCGGACAAGAGTCTGGTCATCCTGCATGCTTCAAAGAACTCCGATTCAATAGAATCGGAGTCCTTTGTATTAATTATCTCCAACGCTGCTGGAGATAATTATGCATTACTAATGTGCATTCTGGCAGCGCGATTACTATTGCGCTGCCCGGAATGCAAAGTGCTACAGGTGGGAGATCAAAGGCTTCTCCCGCCTGTCAGTAAGGACGTCATATCACCGCGCCGGCCCACGTGTCCTTGCCTGTGGGTATAAATATCCGTCGGCCCCTGCACTTGGCAGAAGAGCCGAGCCGCCCCCCTAAAGAAGACCCCCTGGACAACGAGCATTAATCTCTGGAGGGCTGAGTATCACCCCCTATCCTACCAACGACATATATTAACCCCTACTTGCCCTATCCCACCAACGATACCCTATCCCACCAACGATCCTGATTAACCCCTACTTGCCCTATCCCACCAACGATACCCTATCCCACCTATCCCCTGCCTGATTACCCCTATCCCCTGCCATCCTGATTACCCCTACCTGCCCATATTAACCCCTGGACCACCAATCACCTACCCTAACCCTGTAGGAGCATCCCTACTCCCCTTTACCCCTATTACCCCTGCTGTGCCCCTGCATCCCTGTGTCTGTGGCCTGCATTAACCCCTGCAGTGCCACCATTAACCCTTTGTTACTAATAAGGATAGTTTAGAGCCAGGTTGGGGGCTGATAATGTGTATGTGTGTGTATTAGTTACAGTTCGTGGGTGGAATTTGGGATTGTGTAGTGTAGTTAGTACTGTATTTTTAGTACTGAATTGTTAGTGTATTGTGTGCGTAGTGTACTGTAGGTGTTAATGAAAATCTTGTATTATTTGCAACTATCTGTGTAAACGTGTGGTTATTAGCGGTAGTTAGTTCAGTAAGGCGCATGCAGCTAGCTTAGTGATTAGCGTAAGGCAAAGTGAAAGTGTTATCTTTATTTATGGTATAAATAGGCGGAGTCATCAGCAGATGATTTACGCCTATTTATGAACATTAATTATTGATATTTACATAAATATTGATAATAATATTCCCCCTTTACATTCTCACATAAAATGTACTATTTATATTTGAAAGTATAACAGACATTTTTAAATGTACAAAATTCTACACACATATAATACAACAAAAAAATTACCAGAAACCAAAAGAACTAGGAGAAGACCATCTCTATCATTCACACATAGATTTCAACGGTAAACATGTAGAATTGCAACAACAAAGCAATCTAGGGATACAAAAAAGGAAATATACAGTCAGGTCCATAAATATTGGGACATCGACACAATTCTAACATTTTTGGCTCTATACACCACCACAATGGATTTGAAATGAAACGAACAAGATGTGCTGTAACTGGAGACTGTCAGCTTTAATTTGAGGGTAGTTACATCCAAATCAGGTGAACGGTGCAGGAATTACAACAGTTTGCATATGTGCCTCCCACTTGTTAAGGGACCAAAAGTAATGGGACAATTGGCTTCTCAGCTGTTCCATGGCCAGGTGTGTGTTATTCCCTCATTACCCCAATTACAATGAGCAGAAAAAAGGTCCAGAGTTCATTTCCAGTCTGCTATTTGCATTTGGAATCTGTTGCTGTCAACTCTCAAGATGAGATCCAAAGAGCTTTCACTATCAGTGAAGCAAGCCATCATTAGGCTTAAAAAACACAACAATCCCATCAGAGAGATAGCAAAAACATTAGGTGCGGCCAAAACAACTGTTTGGAACATTATTAAAAAGAAGGAACGCACCGGTGAGCTCAGCAACACCAAAAGACCCGGAAGACCACGGAAAACAACTGTGGTGGATGACCGAAGAATTCTTTCCCTGGTGAAGAAAACACCCTTCACAACAGTTGGCTGGATCAAGAACACTCTCCAGGAGGTAGGTGTATGTGTGTCAAAGTCAACAATCAGGAGAAGACTTCACCAGAGTGAATACAGAGGGTTCACCACAAGATGTAAACCATTGGTGAGCCTCAAAAACAGGAAGGCCAGATTAGAGTTTGCCAAACGACATCTAAAAAAGCCTTCACAGTTCTGGAACAACATCCTATGGACAGATAAGACCAAGATCAACTTGTACCAGAGTGTTGGGAAGAGAAGAGTATGGAGAAGGAAAGTAACTGCTCATGATCCTAAGCATACCACCTCATCAGTGAAGCATGGTGGTGGTAGTGTCATGGCGTGGGCATGTATGGCTGCCAATGGAACTGCTTCTCTTGTATTTATTGATGATGTGACTGCTGACAAAAGCAGCAGGATGAATTCTGCAGTGTTTCGGGCAATTTTATCTGCTCATATTCAGCCAAATGCTTCAGAACTCATTGGACGGCGCTTCACAGTGCAGATGGACAATGACCCAAAGCATACTGCAAAAGCAACCAAAGAGTTTTTTAAGAGAAAGAAGTGGAATGTTATGCAATGGCCAAGTCAATCACCTGACCTAAATCCGATTGAGCATGCATTTCACTTGCAGAAGACAAAGCTGAAGGGAAAATGCCCCAAGAACAAGCAGGAACTAAAGACAGTTGCAGTAGAGGCCTGGCAGAGCATCACCAGGGATGAAACCCAGCGTCTGGTGATGTCTATGCGTTCCAGACTTCAGGCTGTAATTGACTGCAAAGGATTTGCAACCAAGTATCAAAAAGTGAAAGTTTGATTTATGATTATTGTTATGTCCCATTACTTTTGGTCCCTTAACAAGTGGGAGGCACATATGCAAACTGTTGTAATTCCTGCACCATTCACCTGATTTAGATGTAAATACCCTCAAATTAAAGCTGACAGACTGCAGTTACAGCACATCTTGTTCGTTTCATTTCAAATCCATTGTGGTGGTGTATAGAGTCAAAAATGTTCGAATTGTGTTGATGTCCCAATATTTATGCACCTGACTGTAACTCATCCATATGCATGTACAATTCTGTTTCTTCTACATTTAGAAATTATAGCAGGATTGGTTCAAACAATGTATGTAAAACTTACATTAACATAACAGAACTTGAAACCAAAGTAAAAGGCGTTGCAACCTACAGAAAAGAAACCAACATTTAATTTGTGCCTTTAAAAACACTATCCAGACCCTCAAACTGGTCAAACATTTGGGCAGCTAATAAAATCCAAAGGTGTGTAAATGTTTGTGTGAATGAGCCCTAAGCAGTAGTAGATGGCAGAACAGCAAGCAGGGTGGTGCAGACAGGGGTCAGGGGGGCCGCAGACAAGGGCTGGGGAGGGTGCGCAGACAAGGGTCGGGGGTGGGGGGGGAGGGTGCGCAGACAATCGCCAGGGATGGGGCACAGATAAGGGACGGGGCACAGATAAGGACCAGGAAAACAGACAATGGCCAGGGACGGGACACAGATAAGGGCCAGGGCCCAGGGGCGCAGACAGGGGCCAGGAAGGCGCAGACAGTGGCCTGGGGCCCGGGCCACAGTGGGCACAGACAAGGGCCACATGGGCATACATAATAGTCAGCCACTTCGCTCCTGAAAGAGCCAACCAGCAAGGCACAGTCACAGAGGCCATGCAGGTCTGCGCAGATGCGCTGCCAAGGGCAACTTGGGCAAGGGGGGGCACACAGGCAGCTGGCAAGGGGCCACAGGCCAGGGCGGGCACAGACAAAGGAAGCCCACAGGGCCCAGGGCACACATAATGGTCATCCTCAGCCACTGCTCTACTGAAAGAGCCAACCAGGGAGCTTAGGGAGGCACAGTCACTGGGGCCAGGCAGGGCAACTTGGGCAAGGGCCCAGGGGGGCACAAAGGCAACAGGAAGTGGGCACAGGGCACACATGGGCAAGGGGGGCAGACAGGAAGCGGGCACCCGGCACACATACTACCTGAAAAGCCCAGTGAGTCGTCTCGTCAGTCACTATCTCCTCTCACTGATGTGTGCTGCTGTTCTGCGCTGCTGTGCCGCTCCTGTGTGTTGCTAACTTGCTCCTCTTGTCGCTCAGCTTTTCTCCCGCCCGCCTGCTGCTTCCTTTGGTCAGGAGTCGGTGGGCGTGCCAGACTGTCTGTGTGTGCCTAACTAGAAAAGAGCGTGAGGGGCCCCGGGGCCAGGAGGGATTGGATGATATGATTAATGGACACTCAGGTCACACAGGCCAGGCCCCCGCCCCAATGTCGCCAGCGCCGCACTGTGAAGGGGCCTAACTGACCTGAAAAACTAACTTCAACGCAGGGCAGCTGTAAGTTGAGTAAGTTGACTGACATGCTGCCGGGCGCTGGAGCCAGGCCCCTTGTCAGCCCGGGCCCCGAAGCAGCCGCTTCCCCTGCTTCCCCAGTATTTACGCCACTGTCCGTGACTTAAGGACCAGCGCCGTAAATGTACGGCGCGGTGATCGGGCGGGTGCAGGAAAAGTGCCCGTCCGATCACTGATAGCCGGACCCCTGCTGCATGCGTCGGCATCGGTGAAATCACCGATGCCAGCGTATTAACCCCTGCACGGCCACGGTCAATGCTGACCGCAGAACGTGCGGGCTTCAGACATGTGCTGAGTGGCCATCGGGTCCCCGCACTGCTGTGACGGGGACCCGATGGCAGTGAAGGCAGCCCGATGCCTTCCTTAGGCATCGTGGCTGCCTTCCTTAGGCATCGTGGCTGCCTTTCGGGACAGCCTGTGACATCCAGCCCCCTGGATCTCACAGGCAAGCAGGCTGTAAGTGTATTAAATTCAGTAATACACTTACAGCCAATGCTTTACAATACGCCCCCAAAAGTCTCAGAGTGGGGCAAAAATAAAATAATGTGAAGAAAAAGTGAAAAAATAAAAGTAGGGGAAAAAATTTAAGTAAACATATTAGGTATCTCCGCGTCCATATCAACTGGCTCTAAAAAAATATTACATGACCTAACCCCTCAGATAAACACAGTCAAAAAAAAAATGTTAAAAAAAACTTTTTTTGTCACCCTACATCACTAAAAGTGCAACACCAAGCGATCAAAAAATAGTACCAATCTAACCGTCACCTCATTCCACAAAAATTTTGCCCCTACTTAAGAAAATCGCCCAAAAAATAAAAAAGAATATGGCTCTAAGACTATGGAGACACTAAAACATGATTTATTTTTGTTTCAAAAATGATATTTTTGTGTAAAACTTAAATAAATTGAAAAAGTATCCATATTAGGTATCTCTGCATCCTTAACAACCTGCTCTATAAAAATACCACATGATCTAACCCCTCAGATGAACACCGTAAAAAAAAAGAAAAAAAAGCCATTTTTTGTCACCTTAAATCACAAAAAGTTTAATAGCAAGCGATCAAAAAGTCAATGGTACCAATCTAACCATCACCTCATTCCGCAAAAATGAGCCCCTACCTAAGACAATCGCCCCAAAAAAAAAAACTATGGCTCTCAGAATATGGAGACACTAAAACATCATTTTTTTGGTGAAAAAAATGCTGCTAATGTGTAGAATTAAGTAAATAAAAAAAAGTATACGTATTAGGCGTCGCCGCGTACGTAACAACCTGCTCTATAAAAATACCACATGACCTAACCCCTCAGGTGAACACTAAAAAAATTAAATAAAATAAAAAAGGTGTCAAAAAAGCCATTTTTGTCACCTTACATCACAAAAAGTGTAATACCAAGCGACCAAAAAGTCATATGCAACCTAAAATAGTACTAATCAAACAGTCATCTCATACCGAAAAAAAACCTTTTTGGCTCACTCAGGGATCCGTAGCTCCTTCTCCTCAGCTGTTTCTTGTCCAGCAATCCCAACCTCCTTATATTCCCATCTCCCACTTCTCTGGTTGCCAGATATAGAGCTTTCTGCCTGGACTTCTATACTGACCGAGTGGAGCTGAGTAGCTGTGTTTCCTGGTTGTTGTTCCAGAATGTTACCCTCCGGATCCCTGTTGGGCTTTTGTTGTCTGCTGTTCGCCCACCTGGGATTATATGTTTTGTCTGTGTTGTCTGTCCTCTCCTTGGTGTTTTCCTTTAGTGCCAGTGACTAGTGTTCCCACCGCCCCGTTCACTACGTAGGGCTCATCTTAGGGAAAGCCAGGGTTTAGGCACGTGATCGGCGTACGGGTGAGGAACCCGTCTAGGGACGTCAGGGCAGTCAGGTGCCAGCCTCACGGTGAGTCAAGGGTCACCACCTTTCCCTCTCCCTTGGACAGGGCCTTCCCATTTCCCTCCCTTTGCGTACGCCGTTCATGACACATACAGGGGTTTGATGCAGGCATGCTAATTACAGCCATTTGAAATACATCCATTTTGTGCAAAGAAATATTTAATTTAGGCCTACACTGGTTCATGCCCTGTGAGATACTCCCTCTACATACAGGGGTTTGATTCAGGCATTTAAAATACAGCCATTTGAAATACATCTATTTTGTGCAAATAAATATTTAATTTAGGCCTACACTGGTTCATGCCCTGTGAGATACTCCCTCTACATACAGGGGTTTGATTCAGGCATTTGAAATACCGCCATTTGGTGCACCAATATTGAATTTAGGCCTACACTGGTTTAGGCCGTGCGCGATACACCCTCTACATACAGGGGTTGGATTCAGGCATTTGAAATACAGCCATTTGAAATACATCTATTTTGTGCAAAGAAATATTTAATTTAGGTCTACACTGGTTCAGGCCCTGTGAGATACCCCCTCTACATACAGGGGTTTGATTCAGGAATTTGAAATACAGCCATTTGAAATGCATCCATTTTGTGCAAAGAAATATTTAATTTAGGCCTACACTGGTTCATGCCCTGTGAGATACACCCTCTACATACAGGGGTTTGATGCAGGCATTTGAAATACAGCCATTCGAAATACATCCATTTTGTGCAAAGAAATATTTAATTTAGGCCTACACTGGTTCATGCCATGTGAGATACTCCCTCTACATACAGAGGTTTGTTTCAGGCATTTGAAATACAGCCATTTGAAATACATTCATTTTATGCAAAGAAATATTTAATTTTGGCCTACACTGGTTCAAGCCCTGTGAGAGACCCCCTTTACATACAGGGGTTTGATTCAGGAATGTGAAATACAGCCATTTGAAATACATCCATTTTGTGCAAAGAAATATTTAATTTAGGCCTACACTGGTTCATGCCATGTGAGATACTCCCTCTACATACAGGGGTTTGATGCAGGCATTTGAAATACAGCCATTCGAAATACATCCATTTTGTGCAAAGAAATATTTAATTTAGGCCTACACTGGTTCATGCCCTGTGAGATACTCCCTCTACATACAGGGGTTTGATGCAGGCATTTGAAATACAGCCATTCGAAATACATCTATTTTGTGCAAAGAAATATTTAATTTAGGTCTACACTGGTTCAGGCCCTGTGAGACACTCCCTTTACATACAGGGGTTTGATTCAGGAATTTGAAATACAGCCATTTAAAATACATCCATTTTGTGCAAGGAAATATTTAATTTAGGCCTACACTGGTTCAGGCCCTGTGAGACACTCCCTTTACATACAGGGGTTTGATTCAGGAATTTGAAATACAGCCATTTGAAATACATCCATTTTATGCAAAGAAATATTTAATTTAGGCCTACACTGGTTCAGGCCCTGTGAGACACTCCCTTTACATACAGGGGTTTGATGCAGGCATTTGAAATACAGCCATTCGAAATACATCTATTTTGTGCAAAGAAATATTTAATTTAGGTCTACACTGGTTCAGGCCCTGTGAGATACCCCCTCTACATACAGGGGTTTGATTCAGGAATTTGAAATACAGCCATTTAAAATACATCCATTTTGTGCAAAGAAATATTTAATTTAGGCCTACACTGGTTCAGGCCCTGTGAGACACTCCCTTTACATACAGGGGTTTGATTCAGGAATTTGAAATACAGCCATTTGAAATACATCCATTTTATGCAAAGAAATATTTAATTTAGGCCTACACTGGTTCAGGCCCTGTGAGACACTCCCTTTACATACAGGGGTTTGATGCAGGCATTTGAAATACAGCCATTCGAAATACATCTATTTTGTGCAAAGAAATATTTAATTTAGGTCTACACTGGTTCAGGCCCTGTGAGATACCCCCTCTACATACAGGGGTTTGATTCAGGAATTTGAAATACAGCCATTTGAAAAATATCCATTTTGTGCAAAGAAATATTTAATTTAGGCCTACACTGGTTCAGGCCCTGTGATAGACACCCTTTACATACAGGGGTTTGATTCAGGCATTTGAAATACAGCCATTTGAAATACAGCCATTTTGGGCAAAGAAATATTTAATTTAGGCCTACACTGGTTCATGCCCTGTGAGATACTCCCTCTACATACAGGGGTTTGATTCAGGCATTTGAAATACCGCCATTTGGTGCATCAATTTTGAATTCAGCCCTACACTGGTTCAGGCCGTGTGAGATATGCCCTCTACATACAGTGGTTGGATTCAGGCATTTGAAATACAGCCATTTGAAATACAGCCATTTTGTGCAAATAAATATTTAATTTAGTCCTACACTGGTTCAGGCCCTGTGAGATACCTCCTCTACATACAGGGGTTGGATTCAGGCATTTGAAATACAGCCATTTGAAATACAGCCATTTTGTGCAAAGAAATATTTAATTTAGGCCTACACTGGTTCATGCCCTGTGAGATACTCCCTCTACATACAGGGGTTTGATTCAGGCATTTTAAACACCATCATTTGGTGCACCAATATTGAATTCAGGCCTACACTGGTTAAGGCCGTGTGAGATACACCCTCTACATACAGGCGTTTGATTCAGGAATTTGAAATACAGCCATTTGAAATACATCCATTTTGTGCAAAGAAATATTTAATTTAGGCCTACACTGGTTCAGGCCCTGTGAGATACCCCCTCTACATACAGGGGTTTGATTCAGGAATTTGAAATACAGCCATTTGAAATACATCTATTTTGTGCAAATAAATATTTAATTTAGGCCTACACTGGTTCATGCCCTGTGAGATACCCCCTTTACATACAGGGGTTTGATGCAGGCATTTGAAATACAGCCATTTGAAATACATCCATTTTGTGCAAAGAAATATTTAATTTAGGCCTACACTGGTTTATTGATTTTGTCACCGCCAGATCTCTGAGAAGTTCTGACAGACGTTCTTCAGTACCTCCTGCATGATGTTCTTTTGTTTTGGTTTCGCTTTGACATCTTTTCTCCCTCTTCCAGCTGTCATCTATTAGCAGTGATTGCTTCCCTTTATATCCCCTTCCATACTGCCTCACTTTGTGGTTTATACTACTTCCTGGATTGTGCTCACTGCTAGAAGTTGCAACTGCTGGTTCCTCAGATAAGTCTATTCCTTTATTTGTGTTTTCCTGTTGGCTTGATTCTAGGTGACCCTGACTCCCTCCGTATTAAGTGCAGGGAGCCGGTGGTCGTGTCCCCTCACTATTATAGGGGTATTAGATGTCACTCAGTCTAGGTATGTGGACATGCAACTTTCTATCATAGAGATCTTTGCATGGGCTGAGTAGTCAGGGAGAGCTCTAGGGCTATTATAGGGCTCACCCATTTGTTCCTTAGTTTGGGATCAAGTCAGTTGGATCTTTATTTGTTACTTCTTGTTTTCTGCAACACCATCCATGACATTATAAACCGCCAAAACAGTCTTAAGCATGGATCCGCTTTCAGCCTTGACGGACCGCATGCGAGGTCTTTCACTGGAGGTAGTAGAGCTCCGTAAAAGTGTATCTCAGTTTCAGGTGACCGGTTCTGCTTGCGTTCATGAAGTTTGTTCGGAGCCTAAGATCTCGCTTCCGGATACCTTCTCTGGGGGTAGTGAGAATTTTGTTCGCTTTAGAGAGGCTTGCAAACTCCATTTTTGCCTACTTCCCCATTCCTCTGGTGATGAGGATCAGAGGGTGGGGATCATCATCTCACTGCTCAAGGATAACACTCAGTCCTGGGCCTTTTCGCTGCCGGTGGGGGTACGGCCCCTCCGTTCAGTGGATGAATTTTTTGTAGCCATGGCTCAGATATATGATGATCTGGATCGTATTGATCTGGCTGAATCTAAACTGCGTCTTTTATGCCAGGGTAAACAGTCCGCAGAGATATACTGTTCAGAATTTCGGAGATGGGCAGCTGATACTGGTTGGAATGATGCTGCACTCCGAAGTCAATTTTGCCATGGTCTTTCAGAGGGATTGAAAGATGCATTTGCCTTTCATGAGAGACCTACCTCCTTGGAGTCTGCCATGTCTCGGGCTGTTCGTATTGACAGGCGTCTTAGAGAGAGAGGAGAGATCACTCCTTCCTGTCATATCCAGTCCAAGGACAGTGGGGCGGTCTCATTCAGTCTCTCTCAATCCCCTCTGAGCAGGAGCCCATGCAGCTGGGTTTGCTTGCCTCTAACAACAGAGGATTCAACTCTCAGAGGAGGGTTTGTTTCTGTTGTGGAGGTATAAATCATTTGGCAAATGTTTGTCTCTCTAGGAGGTTCAGGGAGTTTTTTGAGGGTAATAAAAAAACAATAACAAAAAGGTCCTCTAAAAACGTTCCATCTGTTACTATTGGCAAGGTTGATGGGGAAATTGAAGGTTTTCCATTTGCTTGTAGTTCCTGTTTTGTCCTATCTGCCAGGGTGGCGCTAGAGAGCAAGAACATTGTTTGTGAGATTTTTGTAGATAGTGGAGCAGCTGTCAATATCATTGATAATCAATTTGCTATAACACATGGTTTCCAGGTATGCACTTTAAGAAAGGACATACCTGTTTTTGCTATTGATTCCGCTCCACTTTCTCAAAAATCGTTAAAGGGCATAGTTCACAATATCCGTTTGACTGTGGGTGATGCTCATGTTGAGGATGTGTCATGTTTTGTCCTAAGCGGATTACCTACTCCTTTAGTGTTGGGGCTACCCTGGCTCACTAAACATAACCCCACCATTGATTGGCAAGCGAGGCAAATAAATGGTTGGAGTGACTTTTGCAGAGAATTGCCTCTCGACGTCTCTTTCAGAGGTTTCTACTAAGACTGTACCATCTTTTTTCTCTCTGAATTTTCGGATGTGTTTTCTGAGAGTGGTGTTCAGGAGCTGCCCCCTCACCGGGAGTACGATTGCCCTATTAATCTCATTCCAGGCGCCAAGCTGCCTAAATCTCGTTTATACAATCTCTCCCAACCTGAAAGGGTCGCTATGCGTGCTTATATCTCTGAGAGTCTGAGAAAGGGACACATACGACCCTCAAAGTCACCTGTTGCCGCTGTTTTTTTTTTTTGTTAAGAAAAAAGATGGTTCTTTAAGACCATGTCTGGATTTCAGGGAGCTGAACAGTATCACAATTCATGACCCTTATCCGCTTCCTCTGATCCCGGATTTGTTTAAAAAGATTGTTGGGGCTAAAGTTTTTTCCAAGTTGGATTTAAGAGGGGCATACAACTTGGTCAGGGTCAGAGAAGGCGACGAATGGAAGACGGCCTTCAATACCCCTGAGGGCCATTTTGAGAATTTGGTTATGCCTTTTGGTTTGATGAATGCTCAGCCATCTTCCAACATTTTGTGAACAGCATTTTTTATCATTTAATGGGGAAATTTGTACTGGTGTATCTAGATGATATTTAGATTTTTTCTCCTGATTTCAAAACTCATAGGGACCACCTACGTCAGGTCTTGCTCATTCTGCGGGAGAATAAATTGTACGCTAAACTGGAAAAATGTGTGTTTGTGGTTCCAGAAATACAATTTCTGGGTTTTCTTCTCTCCCCTTCTGGTTTTCGTATGGACCCCGAGAAGGTCCGCGCTGTGCTTGATTGGGAGCTTCCTGAGAATCAGAAGGCACTGATGCGCTTTTTGGGTTTTGCCAATTATTACAGGAAGTTAATTTTGAATTATTCCTCTGTTGTTAAGCCACTCACTGATATGACTAAAAAAGGGGTAGATTTTTCCTCCTGGTTGGTAGATGCGCGTAAGGCGTTTTCTAGTATCAAAGAGTGTTTTGCTTCCGCTCCCATCTTGGTACAACCTGATGTCTCTCTGCCCTTCATTGTTGAAGTGGACGCTTCTGAGGTGGGTGTGGGTGCGGTCTTGTCTCAGGGTCCCTCTCCTGCCAAATGGCGACCGTGTCCCTTTTTCTCGAAGAAACTCTCCTCCGCAGAGAGAAATTACGATGTGGGAGATAGGGAGTTGTTGGCCATCAAGTTAGCTTTTGAGGAATGGCGCCATTGGCTAGAGGGAGCCAGACACCCTATTACCGTTTTTACCGACCATAAGAATCGGGGATGTCTGAACTCGAGACAGGCCAGATGGTCTTTGTTCTTTTCAAGGTTTAATTTTTTTTTTCACATTCCGCCCTGGGGTTAAGAATGTGAAGGCGGATGCCCTGTCACGTTGTTTTCTGGGAGGAGGAAACTTTGAAGACCCGGGTCCCATTTTGGCTGAAGGGGTGGTTGTCTCTGCTCTTTATCCTGAATTGGAGGCAGAGGTTCAGGCAGCCCAGGCAGAGGCTCCTGATCTTTGTCCTCCTGGGAGGTTGTTTGTGCCTCTCGCTTTACGACACAAGGTTTTTAAGGAGCACCACGATACTGTCCTTGCTGGGCACCCGGGTGGGAGAGCCACAGTGGATCTCATTGCTCGGAGATTCTGGTGGCCGGCTCTTCGTAAGTCGGTTGAGGGTTTTGTGGCAGCCTGCGAGACCTGCGCTCGTGCCAAAGTCCCTCATTCACGGCCATCGGGTCCTCTCCTCCCGTTACCCATTCCTTCCCGTCCTTGGACACATCTGTCCATGGACTTCATTACGGACCTGCCTCGTTCCTCGGGGAAGACTGTGATTCTGGTGGTGGTGGATCGTTTTAGCAAAATGGCGCATTTTATTCCTTTTCCTGGGTTGCCCAATGCTAAAATGCTGGCGCAAACATTTATTGATCACATTGTCAAATTGCATGGCATTCCTTCAGACATAGTCTCTGATAGGGGCACGCAGTTTGTTTCCAGATTCTGGAAGGCTTTCTGTTCTCGCTTGGGGGTTCGGTTGTCATTCTCTTCTGCTTTCCACCCGCAGTCGAATGGCCAGACAGAGCGCGTCAATCAGAATCTGGAGACATATCTGCGCTGTTTTGTGGTGGAGAATCAGGAGGATTGGTGTTCTTTTTTGTCACTTGCTGAGTTTGCCTTAAATAACCGTCGTCAGGAGTCCTCTGATAAGTCACCATTTTTTGGTGCATATGGGTTTCATCCGCAGTTTCATCCGCAGTGGTTTACCTGATGAGGAGAGATTCTCCTCGTCTTTGTCATCAATTTGGCAAAAGATTCAGGATAATCTAAAGAGCATGAGTGAGAGATATAAGCGTCTGGCGGATAAGAGACGTGTGCCTGGTCTGGACCTGAATGTTGGTGATCTGGTGTGGTTGTCTACTAAGAATATCAAATTGAAGGTTCCCTCCTGGAAGTTGGGTCCTAAGTTTATTGGGCCTTACAAAATCTTGTCTGTCATCAATCCTGTTGCCTTCCGTCTTGATCTTCCTCAGATTTGGAAGATCCATGATGTTTTTCACAGGTCCCTATTGAAACCTTATGTCCAACCCACTGTACCCTCCTCTTTGCCTCCTCCTCCGATTGTGGTTGATGGTAATCTTGAATTTCAGGTCTCTAGGATTGTGGATTCTTGTATTATCCGCGGTTCTCTCCAGTACCTCGTTCATTGGGAGGGTTATGGTCCTGAGGAGAGGATGTGGGTCCCAGTGGCGGACATTAAGGCCACTCGTCTTATCAGGGCATTCCATAGGTCCCATCCTGAGAAGGTGGGCTCTGAGTGTCCGGAGTCCACTCGTAGAGGGAGGGGTACTGTCACCGCCATATCTCTGAGAAGTTTTGACAGACGTTCTTCAGTACCTCCTGCATGATGTTCTTTTGTTTTGGTTTCGCTTTGACATCTCTTCTCTCTCTTCCAGCTGTCATCTATTAGCAGTGATTGCTTCCCTCCCATACTGCCTCACTTTGCGGTTTATACTACTTCCTGGATTGTGCTCACTGCTAGAAGTTTCAACTGCTGGTTCCTCAGATAAGTCTATTCCTTTATTTGTGTTTTCCTGTTGGCTTGATTCTAGGTGACCCTGACTCCCTCCGTATTAAGTGCAGGGAGCTGGTGGTCGTGTCCTCTCACTATTATAGGGGTTTTAGATGTCACTCAGTCTAGGTACGTGGACATGCAACTTTCTATCATAGAGATCTTTACATGGGCAGAGCAGTCAGGGAGAGCTCTAGGGCTATTATAGGGCTCACCCATTTGTTCCTTAGATTGGGATCAAGTCAGTCGGATCTTTATTTGTTACTTCTAGCTTTCTGCAACACCATCCGTGACAACTGTTTCCGGCCCTGTGAGATACCCCCTCTACATACAGGGGTTTGATGCAGGCATTTGAAATATAGCCATTTGAAATACAGCCATTTGGGGAAAAGAAATATCACTGGTTCAGGCCCTGTGAGATACCCCCTCTACATACAGGGGTTTGATGCAGGCATTTGAAATACAGCCATTTGAAATACAGCCATTTGGGGAAAATAAATATTTAATTTAGGCCTACACTGGTTCAGGCTTTGTGAGATACCCCCTCTACATACAGGGGTTGGATTCAGTCATTTGAAATACAGCCATTTTGTACAAAGAAATATTTTATTTAGGACTACACTGGTTCATGCCCTGTGAGATACTCCCTCTGCATACAGGGGTTTGATTCAGGCATTTGTAATACCACCATTTGGTGCACCAATATTGAATTCAGGCCTACACTGGTTAAGGCCGTGTGAGATACTCCCTCTACATACAGGGGTTTGATTCAGGAATTTGAAATACAGCCATTTGAAATACAGCCATTTTGTGCAAATAAATATTTAATTTAGGCCTACACTGGTTCATGCCCTGTGAGATACCCCCTCTACATACAGGGGTTTGATTCAGGAATTTGAAATACAGCCATTTGAAATACATCCATTTTGTGCAAATAAATATTTAATTTAGGCCTACACTGGTTCAGGCCCTGTGAGATACACCCTCTACATACAGGGGTTTGATTCAGGAATTTGAAATACAGCCATTTGAAATACATCCATTTTGTGCGAAGAAATATTTAAATTAGGCTTACACTGGTTCATACCCTGTGAGATACCCCCTTTACATACAGGGGTTTGATGCAGGCATTTGAAATACAGCCATTTGAAATACATCCATTTTGTGCAAAGAAATATTTAATTTAGGCCTACACCGGTTCATGCCCTGTGAGATACTCCCTCTACATACAGGGGTTTGATTCAGGCATTTTAAATACTGCCATTTGGTGCACCAATATTGAATTCAGGCCTTCACTGGTTCAGGCCGTGTGAGATACACCCTCTACATACAGGGGTTGGATTCAGGCATTTGAAATACAGCCATTTGAAATACATCCATTTTGTACAAAGAAATATTTAATTTAGGCCTACACTGGTTCAGGCCCTGTGAGATACCCCCTCTACATACAGGGGTTTGATGCAGGCATTTGAAATATAGCCATTTGAAATACAGCCATTTGGGGAAAATAAATATTTAATTTAGGCCTACACTGGTTCATGCCCTGTGAGATACTCCCTCTACATACAGGGATTTGATTCAGGCATTTGAAATACCGCCATTTGGTGCACCAATATTGAATTCAGGCCTACACTGGTTCAGGCCGTGTGAGATACACCCTCTACATTCAGGGGTTGGATTCAGGCATTTGAAATACAGCCATTTGAAGTACAGCCATTTGGGGAAAAGAAATATTTAATTTAGGCCTACACCGGTTCATGCCCTGTGAGATACTCCCTCTACATACAGGGGTTTGATTCAGGCATTTTAAATACTGCCATTTGGTGCACCAATATTGAATTCAGGCCTACACTGGTTCAGGCCCTGTGAGATACCCCCTCTACATACAGGGGTTTGATTCAGGAATTTGAAATACAGCCATTTGAAATACATCCATTTTGTTCAAAGAAATATTTATTTTAGGCCTACACTGGTTCAGGCCCTGTGAGATACCCCCTCTACATACAGGGGTTTGATTCAGAAATTTGAAATACAGCCATTTGAAATACAGCCATTTTGGGCAAAGAAATATTTAATTGAGGCCTAGTCTGGTTCAGGCCGTGTGAGATACACCCTTTACATAATGTCGTTCTATTCTACTATTAATTAAACACCCATTTAGGCCAAGATCCTAAATTCGAAAAATATGAGGAGAGCGTCCAATAAGGGACGTGGCCCAGGTCGTGGTGCTGCTGGTGGAGCTCCTGTTGTCGGGAGAGGACGTGGTTGATCTGTGCCAGCTACTCGCACAAGTGAAACCCCTTCCTCAGGTGCGTGTAGGAGACAAAACCGGCAGCGGTATTTGGTCAGGCCTAATGCTGCTCTACGAATGGTGAGGCCTGAACAAGTACAGGCGATAGTAGATTAGGTTGCTGACTGGGTTGCTCCAGTTCCTTCACATTGTCTCCCACCCAGTCTGCTGCTGAAAGACTGCAGTTGGCACCTGCAGCCGATGTCCATCAGTCTTTCAGCTCACCCCCTTGCAAATCAGCCAAGCAGTCTGAGCCCCAAGTCATGCAGCAGTCTCTTCTGCTTTTTGATGACTCTGTTAGAAGGGTTTCCCAGGGCCAGCCACCTAGCCCTGCCCCAGAATTGGAAGAGATTGAGTGCACCGATGCCCAACCACTTATCTTTCAAGATGAGTACATGGAAGGACATCGCAGCATGTCTCGGATGATGACGAAACACAGGTGCCAACTGCTGGGGCTTTCGAAAGTGTGCAGACCGACAAGGAAGGCAGGGGTGAAGACTGGGTGGAAGATGATGTGGAGGACAATGAGGTCCTCGAACCCAAATGGAATCAAGGTCATGCGAGTGACCTATGTAGTTTGGAGGAAGAGGCGTTGGTCGCACACAGTCACCAGCACAGCAGAAGAAGGAGCAGGGTGCAAAAGCGGAGCGGCCGTCCTCTAGACAGTAAGCCTCCTACTGCCCACCGCAGCAAGGGACCGAGCACACCAAAGACAGCTCCAAGGAGTTCCCTGGCGTGGCAGTTCTTCAGACAATGTGCTGACGACAAGTCACGAGTGGTTTGAACGCTGTGCAATCAGAGCCTGAAGCGAGGCATAAACGTTCTCAACCTGAGCACAACCTGCATGACCAGGCATTTAAGTACAAAGCACGAGCTGCAGTGGAGTAGACACCTCAAAAACCAAGAAAGGTCTCTGGCTCCTCCTGCTTCCTCTTCTGCTGCAGTCGCGGCCTCTTCATCCACCTCTGGAGTGACAGTGCCATCTGCCACCCCGCAAACAGAGGATCTGCCAGCAACACCAACACCTGGATCACCAAGCATCTCCACAATGTCCCACGGAAGCGTTCAGCTCTCCATCTCACAAACGCTGGAGAGGAAGAGGAAGTACCCCCCTACCTACCAGCGATCCCTAGCCCTGAATGGCAGCATTTCTAAATTACTGGCCTTTGAAATGCTGTCATTCCGTCTGGTGGAGACGGATAGTTTTAAAGGCCTTATGGCGGTGGCTGTCCCACAGTACGTCGTGCTTAGCTGCCACTACTTTTCAAGGCGAGCCATCCCTTCCCTGCACAACCAAGTAGGGGACAAAATCAGGTGTGCACTGCGCAACGCCATCTGTGGCAAGGTGCACCTGACTACAGATACGTGGACCACTAAGCACGGTCAGGGCTGTTATATCTGCATAACAGCACACTGGGTAAATGCAGTGGCGGCTGGGCCTGAGGCGGATAGCAGTTTGGCGCATGTCCTTCCACCACCGAGGATTGCAGGGCGCTTCAGTTTGCCTCCTGTTGCTTCCTCCTCCTACTCTGCTTCTTCATCCTCTACCAGCTCCTCATCCGGTCAGCGTAACACATTCACCACCAACTTCCGCACAGCCAGGGGTAAACGACAGCAGGCAGTTTTAAAACGTATCTGTTTGGGGGACAAACCCCACACCGTGCAGGAGCTGTGGACGGGCCTTGAACAACAGACCGATGAGTGGTTTGTGTCAGTCAGCCTCAAGCCCGACCTGGTGGTGTGCGATAATTGGCGAAATCTCGTAGCAGCTCTGGGACGAGCCGGGCATCCCTTGCCTGGCGCATGTGCTGAATTTGGTGGTGCAGAGATTCCTTAAAAATTACCCCGATATGTCAGAGCTGCTGCATAAAATGCGGGCCGTCTGTGCGCGCTTTTGGCGATCTCACTCTGCTGTTGCTCGCCTGTCAGCGCTGCAGCGTAACTTCGGCCTTCCCGCTCACCGCCTCATATGCGACGTGCCCACAAGGTGGAATTCCACCTTGCACATGCTGGCCAGACTGTGCGAGCAGCAGCAGGCGATAGTTGAGTTTCAGCTGCAGCACGCACGGGTGAGTCGCTCGGCGGAACAGCACCACTTCATCACCAATGACTGGGCCTCCATGCGAGACCTGTATTCCTTGTTGCACTGTTTCGAGTACTCCACCAACATGGCCAGTGCCGATAACGCCATTCTCAGCATTACTATCCCACTTCTATGCCTAATGAGAAAAATGCTCCTGGCGATGATGGAAGAGGATGTGGCACAGGAGGAGGAGGGGGAAGAGGGATCATTTCGTAGGGTTTCCGGCCAGTCATTCCCAAGTGGCTCCGAGGGTGGGTTCCTTCATCCACAAACCCAAGGTACACAATTGTCCAGCCAGGGCACAGTTCTGGAGGATGATGAGGTGGAGGATGAGGAGATGGAGGAGGAGGAACCATGTTCACAGCAGGGTGGCACCCAGACCAGCTCATGGCCATCACTGGTGCGTGGATGGGGGGATACAGAGGACACAGACAATACACCTACCACAGAGGACAGCTTTTCGTTGCCTCTGGGCAGCCTGGCACACATGAGCGATTACATGCTGCAGTGTCTCCGCAACGACCGCTGAGTTGCCCACATTCTAACTTGTGCTGATTACTGGGTGAGCACGCTGCTGGATCCCCGTTACAAGGACAATGTACCGTCCTTAATTCCTTTTACTGGAACGTGATCGTAAGATGCGCGAGTACAAGCGCACGCTGGTAGATGCGCTGCTGGTGGCATTCCCACCTGACATTGGGGGCACAGTGGAAGCACAAGGCGAAGGCAGAGGACGAGGAAGAGGTCGCCAACGCAGCTGGGGCACCGCCAGCACCTCAGAAGGCAGGGTTAGCATGGCCGAAATTTGGAAAAGCTTTGTCAGCACGCCACAACAACCAGCACCACCAGCTAATATGGAACGTCTTAGCAGGAGGCAGTATTTCACCAACATGGTGGAGCAGTATGTGTGCACACGCCTACACGTACTGAATGACGGGTCTGCCCCCTTCAACTTCTGGGTCTCCAAATTGGGCACATGGCCTGAGCTTGCCCTTTACGCCTTGGAGGTGCTGGCCTGCCCTGCAGCCAGTGTATTATCTGAACGTGTGTTTAGCACGGCAGGGGGCGTCATCACAGACAAGCGCAGCCGCCTGTCCACAGCCAATGTGGACAAGCTCACATTCATTAAAATGAACCAGGCATGGATCCCTCAGGACTTGTCCGTACCTTGTGCATAATAGACATGTATACAGGCACTAGGCAGCCATTGTTATACTGCAGCGCAATTGCTCATGTTTGTATTTTGGATATTTCACACTCTTTTGGAGTGTACCTTAATTTAAAAAAATTAAATTAAAACCAAAAACCTGTGTTGGCTATCTCGTCCTCCTCCACCGCCACTTCCACCTACTCCGCTACGTCTACCACCTCCTCAAACTCCTACTCCATATGGAACTCCACCTCATAAATCAATTTATTTATTTTTGTATGTGTTTTATTTTATATCATTTCACTACTTTGTCATTTACATTTTCTGGTGAAATTCACCAATTTTTGGGTGTATAGTACCACTGCTATACCTAGTATGCCGGTAAAAAAAATAAAAATAATTGTCATTAATATTTTCTGGTGAAATTAACCAATTTTTGGGTGTATAGTACCACTGCTATACCTAGTAGGCCGTTTAAAAAATAAAATAAATTGTCATTAACATTTTCTGGTGAAATTCACCAATTTTTGGGTGTATAGTACCACTGCTATACCTAGTAGGCCGGTTAACAAAAAAAATGTTCATTAACATTTTCTAATGATAATTAACAAAATTTTGGGTGTATAGTACCACTGCTATACCTAGTAGGCCGGTTAAAAAAATAAAAATTGTCATTAACATTTTCGGGTGAAATTCACCAATTTTTGGGTGTATAGTACCACTGCTATACCTAGTAGGCCGGTTAACAAAAAAAATGTATTTGTCAGTTACATTTTCAGTTGAAATTCAACAATTTTTGGGTGTGAAGTACCACTGCTATACCTAGTAGACAGGTTAAACAATAAAACAATTTGTCTGTTACATTTTTGGGTGAAATTAACCAATTTTTGGGTGTATAGTGCCACTACTATACCTAGTAGGCCGGTTAACAAAAAAAAAATTTGTCAGTTACATTTTCTGGTGAAATTCAGCAATTTTTTGGTGTGAAGTACCACTGCTATACCTAGTAGACCGGTAAAAAAAATTAAATAAAAATTGGCAGTTACATTTTCTGGTGAAATTCAGCAATTTTTTGGTGTGATGTACCACTGCTATACCTATTAGACCGGTAAAAAAAAAAACACATTTGTAACATAGTAACATAGTAACGTAGTACATAAGGCCGAAAAAAGACATTTGTCCATCCAGTTCGGCCTGTTATCCTGCAAGTTGATCCAGAGGAAGGCAAAAAAAAAGAAAAAAAAAAAAAAACCCTGTGAGGAAGAAGCCAATTTTCTCCACTTTAGGGGAATAAAAAATTCCTTCCCGACTCCAATCATGCAATCAGAATAACTCCCTGGATCAACGACCCCTCTCTAGTAGCTATAGCCTGTAATATTATTAAGCTCCAGAAATACGTCCAGGCCCCTCTTGAATTCCTTTATTGTACTCACCATCACCACCTCCTCAGGCAGAGAGTTCCATAGTCTCACTGCTCTTACCGTAAAGAATCCTCTTCTATGTTTGTGTACAAACCTTCTTTCCTCCAGACGCAGAGGATGTCCCCACGTCACAGTCACAGTCCTGGGGATAAATAGCTGATGGGATAGATCTCTGTACTGACCCCTGATATATTTATACATATTAATTAGATCTCCCCTCAGTCGTCTTTTTTCTAAAGTGAATAACCCTAATTTTGATAATCTTTCAGGGTACTGTAGTTGCCCCATTCCAGTTATTACTTTAGTTGCCCTCCTCTGAACCCTCTCCAGCTCTGCTATGACTGCCTTGTTTACAGGAGCCCAGAACTGTACACAGTACTCCATGTGTGGTCTGACTAGCGATTTGTAAAGTGGTAGGACTATGTTCTTATCACGGGAATCTATGCCCCTTCTGATGCAACCCATTATCTTGTTGGCCTTGGCAGCAGCTGCCTGACACTGGTTTTTGCAGCTTAGTTTGCTGTTTATTAAAATTCCTAGATTCTTTTCCATTTCAGTGTTACCGAGTGTTTTACCATTTAGTATGTACGGGTGACTTGCATTTTTCCTTCCCATGTGCATAACTTTACATTTGTCAGTGTTAAACCTCATCTGCCACTTATCTGCCCAAGCCTCCAATCTATCCAGATCCCTCTGTAGTAGTATACTGTCCTCATCAGTGTAAATTACTTTACACAGTTTAGTGTCATCTGCGAAAACTGATACTTTACTATGCAAGCCTTCTACAAGATCATTAATAAATATATTGAAGAGAATAGGGCCCAATACTGACCCCTGAGGTACTCCACTAGTGACAGTGACCCAATCTGAGTATGTACCGTTAATAACCACCCTCTGTTTTCTATCACTCAGCCAGTTACTTACCCACATACAGATGTTTGCTCCCAGTCCGAGCATTCTCATTTTATATACTAACCTTTTATGTGGTACAGTGTCAAATGCTTTGGAGAAGTCCAGATATACGACATCCATTGATTCGCCGCTGTCAAGTCTAGAACTTACCTCCTCATAGAAACTGATTAAATTAGTCTGACATGACCGATCCCTCACGAAGCCATGCTGATATGGCGTTATTTGCTTATTTCCGTTGAGATGCTCTAATATAGCATCTCTCAGAAAACCTTCAAACAGTTTACCCACAACAGATGTTAAACTTACCGGCCTATAGTTTCCAGGCTCTGTTTTTGGCCCCTTTTTGAATATTGGCACCACATATGCCATGCGCCAATCCTGTGGGACATTCCCTGTCAGTATAGAGTCTGCAAATATCAGAAATAAGGGTCTGGCTATGACATTACTTAATTCCTTTAGGATACTGGCTATGACATTACTTAATTCCTTTAGGATACGTTCGGTCCTGGCGATTTGTCTATTTTAATCTTTTTAAGTCGCGGATGTACTTCTTCCTGGGTCAGACAGGACACTTTTAATGGGGAATTTATTTTTGCATTCTGCATGTCATCTGACAATTTATTTCCCTCAGTGAATACATTGGAGAAAAAAATATTTAACAGCTTTGTTTTCTCCTCATCGCTCTCTGCGACTCCCCCCTCATTACTCTTTAAAGGGCCAACACCTTCTTATTTATATTTTTTAACATTTATATAATTGAAGAACATTTTAGGGTTAGTTTTACTCTCTTTGGCAATTAATCTCTCGGTCTCTAGTTTGGCCGCTTTTATTTGTTTTTTACATGTTCTATTTTTTTCCTTATAGTTTTTCATTGCTTCCGTGCTACCCTCCTGTTTTAGTGTTTTATATGCTTTCTTTTTGTCATTTATTGCTTTCTTTACAGTTCTATTTATCCACATTGGTTTCTTTTTGTTCCTTAACCTTTTATTACCATACGGTATGTACCTCTCACAATGAGATTTTAGGATGTTTTTAAAGATATCCCATTTTGTGGCTGTATTTTTGAGGACCTTGTCCCAGTTAGTTTGGCCTATGGCCTCTCTTAGTTGGCTAAATTTAGCTTTTTTGAAGTTTGATATTTTTGTTCCTCCCTGTAGAAACGCTCTTTTGAATGATAATTGGAAGGTTATTACTTTATGGCCACTATTTCCCAGGTGTCCCCCAACCTGCACGTCTGTTGTTCTGTCAAGCCTATTGGTTAATACTAAGTCCAGTATGGCCGTCCCTCTAGTCGGTTTCTGAACCAGTTGGGAGAGGTAATTGTCTTTGGTTGTTGCCAAGAACCTGTTTCCCTTATGAGATATACAAGTTTCAGTTTCCCAGTCTATATCTGGGTAGTTGAAGTCCCCCATAATAACCACCTCATTATGATTTGCCGCATCGTCTATCTCGTTTAGTAGTAGATTTTCTGTGGACTCTGGTATATTAGGTGGTTTATAGTAAACTCCTATTAGTAATTTATTGTTGTTTTTAGCTCCATGTATCTCTACCCACAGTGACTCCACATGTTCATGTCCCTCACTTATATCTTCACGGAGTGTGGGCTTTAGACCGGACTTTACATAAAGGCAGACCCCTCCCCCTCTCCGGTCTAATTTGTCAGTTACATTTTATGGTCAAATTCACCAATTTTTGGGTATACCAAGTAGACAGTAGACAATTTTAGACGTGAATAAACCCCTGCTCTGCATAGGTGACAGGGAATACAATTTCTGAAATGCTTCTTTAACCTGCTCAGGACCGCCGTATGCAGGATTGTGTCTTTGCGGCGGTCCTGTTACTCTGGGTGGACCCGCCGGTGCGTCCTCTCGCGAGACGCGAGATTTCGGGCAAAGCCGGCCCGCGCATGTGCATCGCGGGCCGGCAAAATTTAAAAGACAAGTTCGTCATCAACCTGCCAGCCAATGATCGTCGCTGGCAGGTTGATGATTTTCAAAAAATCGAATCAGAAGCCATCTAACACATTATATTTATAAATATAATGTGTTAAATGGCTTCTGTGCTCCTCTGCTGGTCCTTTTCGTCGGTTGGTTCCAGCAGAGGAGCACACATCACTGTGAGTACCCACCAACACCCCACTTAGCCCCCAGATCACCCTCCATCACCCCAATTAACCCCTTGATCGCCCCTGTCAATCACCTAGTGAAAGGGAAAAAAGTGATCAGTGTAAACTGTCACATTTTTTTTTTCACTGGTATTGATTTATAGTTTTAGGATAGTTTGGTCCCTTGGTTAGGTAGTTAGCGTCGGTTAGCGCCCAGCCCACCGCACCGCAGTCACTTATTCGCTGATTATCGTATCGCTAATCAGCATTTGTACTTTTATAGTATCTGTAAGTGAACAAAACTGATCACAGTCAGATCTATAATTGTATTAGTGTCACCTCAGCTTGCCCTCCACCCAAAACGCAGTGTTTGCCCGATCAGGCCTGATCGGTCGCCCACACGTGCGTTCACCTTCGCCCGCCCCGCCGCAGTGACAAAAATTTTTTTGTTTTTTGATCACTGCACAATCACTTTACAAGCGCTGCGGCAATAAAAAAATCAGTTTTGATATTTTTTATCAATCGCAGCGGCCTCCGGTACTTCGCTAGCCTCCCCTTTGTAAGACAGGCTTGCTTTTTTTCTTGGGTAGTCTCAGGGAATACCCCTAAATTTAGTAGTCCAAATGGCAAACAGGGGGTATTCTTCTGAAGAGGCCTACAGGCTTCTGACCCAGTCGGATGAGGAATGGGAACCCTCATCTGACGAATCTAGCGGGTCAGAATATGAACCTGTAGAAAGCAGTGGCAGTCTGACCCAAAGTTCGGACGAGGAGGTTGAGGTCCCTGACCACAGGTTGCGCAGGATCCGTTTTAAGGGTAGCAGAGTGGGGCTGGCGCTGTCGGATTACGTGGTGAGGCATACACCAGCAGCGCAGCCCATCCTGGACCTAGTACCAGCACTGCCGTACAACATGGTGAAGTGGCGAGCATCCGAAGGGCAGTTGAAACTGGTGCGGTGGCACGTGCAGTAGTTACCCCGTCGCAGCCACCGCACAGACAGGCCCATAGAGCCCCTAGAGTCCCTGAGGTGCTGGCAAACCCTGATTGGCGGTCACCAACTTCAGCCGCACCATTAGTTCCCCCTTTCACCGCCCAGTCTGGAGTTCGGGTTGAGACAGCTCAGATCGGTTCGGCCCTGGGATTTTTTGAGCTGTTCTTGACTGCGGAGCTCTTGGACTTAGTCGTGGCAGAAACAAATCGGTATGCCACTCAATTTATATCCGCCAACCCGGGAAGCTCTTATGCCCAGTCTTTCCGGTGGAAACCAGTCCAAGTTTCCGAAATTAAAATTTTTCTGGGCCTTCTCCTCAACATGGGTCTAACCAAAAAGCATGAATTGCGGTCATATTGGTCTACAAACCCGATTCATCACATGCCCATGTTCTCTGCTGCTATGTCCAGGACACGTTTTGAGACCATCCTGCGTTTCCTGCACTTTAGCGACAACACAACCTCCCGTCCCAGATGCCACCCAGCTTTTGACCGGCTCCACAAAATTCGGTTCTCATAGAACACTTCAACCAGAAATTTGCAGATTTGTATACCCCTGAGCAAAACATCTGCGTAGACGAGTCCCTAATACATTTTACCGGGCGCCTTGGCTTCAAACAATACATCCCAAGCATGGGGTCAAATTGTATAAGCTCTGTGAAAGGGCCACAGGCTATACCCACAAATTTCGGATCTATGAGGGAAAAGATCAGACCCTGGAGCCGGTCGGTTGCCCTAACTACCTGGGGAGCAGTGGGAAGACAGTCTGGGACTTGGTGTCACCCTTATTTGGCAAGGGGTACCATCTTTATATGGACAATTTCTACATAAGTGTGCCCCTCTTCAGGCATTTGTTCCTAGAACAGATTGGCTGCTGTGGCACCGTGCGACCTAGTCGCCTGGGCTTCCCCCAACGGCTCGTTACCACCCGTCTTGCAAGGGGGGAGAGGGCTGCCTTGTGTAACGAATAACTGCTCGCAGTGAAATGGAGAGACAAGCATGACGTTTACATGCTCTCCTCCATTCACGCAGACACGACAATCCAAATTGAACGGGCAACCAGTGTCATTGAAAAGCCCCTCTGTGTCCACGACTATAATGCGCTCATGGAAGGGGTGGACTTCAATGACCAGATGTTGGCTCCCTATTTAGTTTCCCCGATGCACCAGACGCTGGTATAAGAAGGTGTCTGTATATTTAATTCAATTGGCTGCATATAATAGTTTTGTTCTCTACAGTAAGGCTGGGAGAACACGATCCTTCCTCAAATTTCAGGAAGAGATCATCGTGAACCTCCATCGTATCCAGGAGGTTCCGTAGCCCCAACCACCAGTGTAGTGAGCCGTCTACACGAGCGACATTTCCCCAGTGTCGTTGCTGGTACCTCAAACCGACCGCCACCCCGAAAAAAATGTTGTGTCTGTAGCAGGAGTGGAATAAGGCGTGACACCCGCTATTTATGTCCTGACTGCCCTGGCCACCCTGCCCTATGCTTTGGAGAGTGTTTCCGGAAGTACCACACACACACTTAGCATAGGGATTGCATCTCACAGGACAGGCACACAGGGCTATTAGGGCCCTTTTACTCACAGCTGCTGCAAACCTCTCCTTTCACCTGGGATAAAGTGCATAAAGTACTTCGCCACATCTTTGGGCGATTTGCGCTTTGCACATTGTCCCATGGGGAAGGAGAGGTTTGTCCTATAAAGGTAAAAAAAAAAAAACACCAGTAAGCAAAAAAGTTAACTTTCAGTTCAAAAGTTAAAAAAAGTTTATATGTTCTGTTCAAAAGTTATTATAAAGTTAATAAAATTTATTGCGTTGCGGCCTGGTTTTTTCTTTTTTCTTTTGTTTTTTTTACCTTCCAGGTGGACCAACCGATCGACTAGCTGCAGCACTGATGTGCATTCTGACAGAAGCATTGTGCTGCTGTCAGATTACACACAAGTCGGTGTATGCGGCGCTGCAAGACGAGATTTCTCCTCTGCAGTAAAAGATACGTTTGCCGAGGCATATGAGCTGAGGAGACGGCGGTGTTCATATGCTTTGGCAAACACTTTGTATATATAAAAAAATAAAAATAAATCCCGGCAATGATTTATTCATCCACATCGATTGATGTGAATGGAGAAATCTGGTTTGCCAGGGCATACGGGCTAAGTGGGTATGGATGTTGGGCGGAGCTCCTATGTCCTGGCAGACGCCTTTCCCCTCCTTTTTTTGACAGAGATTTTTTCATCCACATTGATCGATGCGAATGAAGAAATCTGTGCCGTTCATTTTTTCTTTCAGCCCAGAGGCTGAACGAAAAAAAATAATCTCATTACCCGTATGCTCAATATAAGGAGAATAGCAGAAACTCCTAATGCTGGCCATACATGTAATGATTGCGGAGACCCTCAAATGCCAGGGCAGTACAAACACCCCACAAATGACCCCATTTTGGAAAGAAGACACCCCAAGGTATTCGCTGAGGGGCATATTGAGTCCATAAAAGATTGAAATTTTTGTCCCAAGTTAGCGGAAAGGGAGACTTTGTGAGAAAAAACAAAAAAAAATCAATTTCCGCTAACTTGTGCCAAAAAAAAAAAAATTCTATCAACTCGCCATGCCCCACATTGAATACCTTGGGGTGTCTTCTTTCCAAAATGGGGTCACATGTGGGGTATTTATACTGCCCTGGCATTTTAGGGGCCCCAAAGCGTGAGAAGAAGTCTGGTATCCAAATGTCTAAAAATGCCCTCCTAAAAGGAATGTGGTCCCCTTTGCGCATCTAGGCTGCAAAAAAGTGTCACACATGTGGTATCTCCGTACTCAGGAGAAGTTGGGCAATGTGTTTTGGGGTGTCATTTTACATATACCCATGCTGGGTGAAAGAAATATCTTGGCAAAAGACAACTTTTCCCATTTTTTTATACAAAGTTGGCATTTGACCAAGATATTTATCTCACCCAGCATGGGTATATGTAAAATGACACCCCAAAACACATTGCCCAACTTCTCCTGAGTACGGAGATACCACATGTGTGACACTTTTTTGCAGCCTAGGTGGGCAAAGGGGCCCACATTCCAAAGAGCACCTTTCGGATTTCACCCACCATTTTTTACACATTTTGATTTCAAACTACTTACCACACATTAGAGCCCCTAGAATGCCAGGGCAGTATAACTACCCCACACGTGACCCCATTTTGGAAAGAAGACATCCCAAGGTATTCCGTGAGGGGCATGGCGAGTTCCTAGAATTTTATTTTTTTTGTCACAAGTTAGCGGAAAATGATGATTTTTCTTTTTTCTTTTTTTTCTTACAAAGTCTCATATTCCACTAACTTGTGACAAAAAATAAAAACTTCCATGAACTCACTATGCCCATCAGCGAATACCTTGGGGTGTCTTCTTTCCAAAATGGGGTCACTTGTGGGGTAGTTATACTGCCCTGGCATTCTAGGGGCCCTAATGTGTGGTAAGTAGTTTGAAATCAAAATGTGTAAAAAATGGCCGGTGAAATCCGAAAGGTGCTCTTTGGAATGTGGGCCCCTTTGCCCACCTAGGCTGCAAGAAAGTGTCACACATGTGGTATCTCCGTACTCAGGAGAAGTTGGGCAATGTGTTTTGGGGTGTCATTTTACATATACCCATGCTGGGTGAGAGAAATAACTTGGCAAAAGACAACTTTTCCCTTTTTTTTTATACAAAGTTGGCATTTGACCAAGATATTTATCTCACCCAGCATGGGTATATGTAAAATGACACCCCAAAACACATTTCCCAACCTCTCCTGAGTACGGAGATACCACATGTGTGACACTTTTTTGCAGCCTAGGTGGGCAAAGGGGCCCACATTCCAAAGAGCACCTTTCGGATTTCACCGGCCATTTTTTACACATTTTGATTTCAAACTACTTACCACACATTAGGGCCCCTAGAATGCCAGGGCAGTATAACTACCACACAAGTGACCCCATTTTGGAAAGAAGACACCCCAAGGTATTCCGTGAGGGGCATGGCGAGTTCCTAGAATTTTTTATTTTTTGTCACAAGTTAGTGGAAAATGATGATTTTTTTTTTTTCTTACAAAGTCTCATATTCCACTAACTTGTGACAAAAAATAAAAACTTCCATGAACTCACTATGCCCATCAGCGAATACCTTGGGGTGTCTTCTTTCCAAAATGGGGTCACTTGTGGGGTAGTTATACTGCCCTGGCATTCTAGGGGCCCTAATGTGTGGTAAGTAGTTTGAAATCAAAATGTGTAAAAAATGGCCGGTGAAATCCGAAAGGTGCTCTTTGGAATGTGGGCCCCTTTGCCCACCTAGGCTGCAAGAAAGTGTCACACATGTGGTATCTCCGTACTCAGGAGAAGTTGGGCAATGTGTTTTGGGGTGTCATTTTACATATACCCATGCTGGGTGAGAGAAATAACTTGGCAAAAGACAACTTTTCCCTTTTTTTTATACAAAGTTGGCATTTGACCAAGATATTTATCTCACCCAGCATGGGTATATGTAAAATGACACCCCAAAACACATTTCCCAACCTCTCCTGAGTACGGAGATACCACATGTGTGACACTTTTTTGCAGCCTAGGTGGGCAAAGGGGCCCACATTCCAAAGAGCACCTTTCGGATTTCACCGGCCATTTTTTACACATTTTGATTTCAAACTACTTACCACACATTAGGGCCCCTAGAATGCCAGGGCAGTATAACTACCACACAAGTGACCCCATTTTGGAAAGAAGACACCCCAAGGTATTCCGTGAGGGGCATGGCGAGTTCCTAGAATTTTTTATTTTTTGTCACAAGTTAGTGGAAAATGATGATTTTTTTTTTTTCTTACAAAGTCTCATATTCCACTAACTTGTGACAAAAAATAAAAACTTCCATGAACTCACTATGCCCATCAGCGAATACCTTGGGGTGTCTTCTTTCCAAAATGGGGTCACTTGTGGGGCAGTTATACTGCCCTGGCATTCTAGGAGCCCTAATGTGTGGTAAGTAGTTTGAAATCAAAATGTGTAAAAAATGGCCGGTGAAATCCGAAAGGTGCTCTTTGGAATGTGGGCCCCTTTGCCCACCTAGGCTGCAAAAAAGTGTCACACATGTGGTATCTCCGTACTCAGGAGAAGTTGGGCAATGTGTTTTGGGGTGTCATTTTACATATACCCATGCTGGGTGAGAGAAATATCTTGGCAAAAGACAATTTTTCCCATTTTTTTATACAAAGTTGGCATTTGACCAAGATATTTATCTCACCCAGCATGGGTATATGTAAAATGACACCCCAAAACACATTGCCCAACTTCTCCTGAGTACGGAGATACCACATGTGTGACACTTTTTTGCAGCTTAGGTGGGCAAAGGGGCCCACATTCCAAAGCGCACCTTTCGGATTTCACCAGCCATTTTTTACACATTTTGATTTCAAACTACTTACCACACATTAGGGCCCCTAGAATGCCAGGGCAGTATAACTACCCCACAAGCGACCCCATTTTGGAAATAAGACACCCCAAGGTATTCGCTGATGGGCATAGTGAGTTCATAGAAGTTTTTATTTTTTGTCACAAGTTAGTGGAATATGAGACTTTGTAAGAAAAAAAAGAAAAAAAATCATAATATTCCGCTAACTTGTGACAAAAAAAAAAAAGTTCTATGAACTCATTATGCCCATCAGCGAATACCTTAGGGTGTCTACTTTCCGAAATGGGGTCATTTGCTTAAAAAAGCGGAAATTCACATTTTTGTACCATAGTTTGTAAACGCTATAACTTTTACCCAAACCATTTTTTTTTTTACCCAAACTTTTTTTTTTTTATCAAAGACATGTAGAACAATAAATTTAGAGAAATATGTATATATGGATGTCGTTTTTTTTGAAAAATTTTACAACTGAAAGTGAAAAATTTCATTTTTTTGCAAAAAAATCGTTGAATTTTGATTAATAACAAAAAAAGTAAAAATGTCAGCAGCAATGAAATACCACCAAATGAAAGCTCTATTAGTGAGAAGAAAAGGAGGTAAAATTCATTTGGGTGGTAAGTTGCATGACCGAGCAATAAATGGTGAAAGTAGTGTAGGTCAGAAGTGTAAAAAGTGGCCTGGTCATTAAGGGTGTTTAAGCTAGGGGGGCTGAGGTGGTTAATTGATGCGCGCCACCTCCTTTGATTCAATGCTTAAACTTAAATAAGTTGTACCACATTTAAGCTTCAATACTTTGTCCCACATTTCCGCTATACTCTTTTGGCCAACATTTGCGCCTCAATAGCTTTTCCCACAATTCCGCTTGACTCTTTTGGCCCACATTTGTGCTTCTGTAATTTGTCCCACATTTGCGCCTCAATAGATTTTCCCACATTTCTTCTCGATCCCAAATTTTTTAAATAAATTTATCTCCCTTAAATTTGGTCTCTTTTTCTCACGATCCCTCTCCGGCCTGGAACCCTGATTCCCCGCCACCCGTAATCACCATGGCGCATAAAAGAACATCGAAAGTTGATAGAGCAGATATCAAATTAGATCGTGAACATCACGGGGACGTGCGACATGGTGGGGCAGTAAGTATGCATACGCCTACATGAACTAACTGACAGGGGCCAGCCCCTGCAACTTCTGGGTCTCCAAATTGGGCACATGGCCTGAGCTTGCCCTTTACTCCCTGGAGGTGCTGGCCTGCCCTGCAGTTGGTGTATTGTCTGGAGGGTTATATTTCCCAATGTTTTGGGGTGTACCCTAATTTAAAAAAATAAAAATAAATTTTAAAACAAAAAGCAGTGTAGGCTACCTCCTCCACCGCCACTTCCACCTACACTGCCACATCCACCGCCTCCTCAACCTCCTACTCCATATGGACCTTGTCCTCCTAGATCAAGATTATTATTTTTTATTTTTACGTATTTTATGTTATTTAAAGTCATTTCCCTATCCACATTTGTTTGTAGAGCACTTGCCATGCTCTTAACCACATTTTGACAACATTTGCAGCCCTCTAGCCCTTTCCATGACATTTTTACAGCCATTTTAGTGCTCAAAAGTTCGGGTCCCTATTGACTTCAATGTGGTTTGGGTTCAGGGTCAAGTTCGGGTCAAGTTCGGGTCCCGAACGCGAACTTTTTTCTGAAGTTCAGCCGAACCCGTCGAACCCGAACATCCAGGTATCCGCTCAACTTTAGTTATGTTCTCTCAGCTATTAATACTGAGGCTACAATTTTGCACCATTCTTTTTTAATCACCCTGTATATAAAAGTAAAAAATTTTTGTTAGTTTGTTCTTTATAGGCTCTTAGGTGTCTTGATGGATCCCAACCAAAGTAGGCACATATACTCTTCATGCTTACAGGGTTCTGGTAGGTTTTTAAAGTAATGTGCTTTTGATGCAGTGTGCATTAAAATGTATAAACGAATGCAAATGTAACTGCTGAGGCACTGCTATCAGTCTGCCTCTCATCTCCCTACATGTGCTGTCTAAAAGACAAGCTGTTTGTTGCCCATAGCAGCTAATCACAGCAAGCATTTTACAACAGTGCTTCTCAATCTGCATATGACTGATGGCTGCAGGACATGATGGCTGCAGGCTCTGGGGGCATGATGGAAGTTGTAGCTTTGCAACAGCTGGAGAACCACAGGTTGGTAAACAAAGGTCTACAGCATTGCAAGAAGTGCTGTAGTAAAATGAAAGCTGTGCTATGATCGGTTTATATGGGCAAAAATAAAATCAGTTGTGATTGGTTGTTATGAGCATCAAATAGTTTGTCTTTTAGACAGCACATATACACTCACCTAAAGAATTATTAGGAACACCTGTTCTATTTCTCATTAATGCAATTATCTAGTCAACCAATCACATGGCAGTTGCTTCAATGCATTTAGGGGGGTGGTCCTGGTCAAGACAATGTCCTGAACTCCAAACTGAATGTCAGAATGGGAAAGAAAGGTGATTTAAGCAATTTTGAGCGTGGCATGGTTGTTGGTGCCAGACGGGCCGGTCTGAGTATTTCACAATCTGCTCAGTTACTGGGATTTTCACGCACAACCATTTCTAGGGTTTGCAAAGAATGGTGTGAAAAGGGAAAAACATCCAGTATGCGGCAGTCCTGTGGGCGAAAATGCCTTGTTGATGCTAGAGGTCAGAGGAGAATGGGCCGACTGATTCAAGCTGATAGAAGAGCAACGTTGACTGAAATAACCACTCGTTCCAACCGAGGTATGCAGCAAAGCATTTGTGAAGCCACAACACGCACAACCTTGAAGCGGATGGGCTACAACAGCAGAAGACCCCACCGGGTACCACTCATCTCCACTACAAATAGGAAAAAGAGGCTACAATTTGCATGAGCTCACCAAAATTGGACTGTTGAAGACTGGAAAAATGGTTTCTTGAACATGACAATGAGTTCACTGTACTAAAATGGCCCCCACAGTCACCAGATCTCAACCCAATAGAGCATCTTTGGTATGTGGTGGAACAGGAGCTTCGTGCCCTGGATGTGCATCCCTCAAATCTCAATCAACTGCAAGATGCTATCCTATCAATATGGGCCAACATTTCTAAAGAATGCTATCAGCACCTTCTTGAATCAATGCCACGTAGAATTAAGGCAGTTCTGAAGGCAAAAGGGGGTCCAACACCGTATTAGTATGGTGTTCCTAATAATTCTTTAGGTGAGTGCAGGTAGATGAAAGGCAGACTAAAATTTAGGGAAGATATAAGATTCAACAGACTGTATGCAAAGGGGCACTCCCAAAACAAATACAAAGATGTTTGCTCTCTGAATGAGCACCTGGGGCAGTAGTGGGTTTTGAAAAGGATGCGAAAGTTTGGGCAACCTTGTTAATCGTCATGATTTTCCTGTATAAATCGTTGGTTGTTACGATAAAAAATGTCAGTTAAATATATCATATAGGAGACACACACAGTGATATTTGAGAAGTGAAATTAAGTTTATTGGATTTACAGAAAGTGTGCTATAATTGTTTAAACAAAATTAGGCAGGTGCATAAATTTGGGCACCACAAAAAAGAAATGAAATCAATATTTAGTAGATCCTCCTTTTGCAGAAATTACAGCCTCTAAACGCTTCCTGTAGGTTCCAATGAGAGTCTGGATTCTGGTTGAAGGTATTTTGGACTATTCCTCTTTACAAAACATCTTTAGTTCATTCAGGTTTGATGGCTTCCGAGCATGGACAGCTCTCTTTTAGGCTACTTTCACACTAGCGTTCGGGGCTCCGCTTGTGAGTTCCGTTTGAAGGCTCTCACAAGCGGCCCCGAACGGATCCGTACTGCCCCAATGCATTCTGAGTGGATGCGGATCCGCTCAGAATGCATCAGTTTGGCACCGTTTGGCCTCCGCTCCGCTCAGCAGGCGGACACCCGAACGCAGCTTGCAGCGTTTTCGTGTCCGCCTGGCCGTGCGGAGCCAAACGGATCCGTCCAGACTTAGGCTACTTTCACACTAGCGTTCGGGGCTCCGCTGGTGAGTTCCGTTTGAAGGCTCTCACAAGCGGCCCCGAACGGATTCGTACTGCCCCAATGCATTCTGAGTGGATGCGGATCCGCTCAGAATGCATCAGTTTGGCACCGTTTGGCCTCCGCTCCGCTCAGCAGGCGGACACCTGAACGCAGCTTGCAGCGTTTTCGTGTCCGCCTGGCCGTGCGGAGCCAAACGGACCTGTCCAGACTTACAATGCAAGTCAATGGGGACGGATCCGTTTGACATTGACACAATATGGTGCAATTTCAAACGGATCCGTCCCCCATTGACTTTCAATGTAAAGTCAGGATTATACCATCAGATCGGAGTTTTCTCCAATCCGATGGTATATTTTAACTTGAAGCGTCCCCATCACCATGGGAACGCCTCTATGTTAGAATATACCATCGGATTTGAGTTACATCGTGAAACTCAAATCCGACAGTATATTCTAACACAGAGGCGTTCCCATAGTGATGGGGACGCTTCAAGTTAGAATATAATGAGAACTGTGTACATGACTGCCCCCTGCTGCCTGGCAGGTGCTGCCAGGCAGCAGGGGGCAGACCCCCCCCCCTCCTGTATTTAACTTATTGGTGGCCAGTGGGGCCCCCCCTCCCTCCCCAGTATTAATTGTAAGCAGTGCGGCCCCCCTCCCTCTATATTCATCGGTGGCCAGTGCGGATATTAAATATGAGCAGTGCGGTCTCCCCCTCCCTCCCTCCCCAGTATTAAATATGAGCAGTGTGGTCTCCCCCTCCCTCCCTCCCCAGTATTAAATATGAGCAGTGCGGTCTCCCCCTCCCTCTATTCATTGGTGGCCAGTGCGGATTCAAAGTATTGTGATCAGTGCGGCCTCTCCTCTCGACCCCCCCCCCCCCCCCCCCCATCATTGGTGGCAGCGGAGAGTACCGATCGGAGTCCCAGTTTAAATCGCTGGGGCTCCGATCGGTTACCATGGCAGCCAAGACGCTATTGCAGTCTTGGCTGCCATGGTTACTTAGCAACAAATAGCAGCATTATACTTACCTGAAGAGCTGCGATCTATGTGACCGGCCGGGAGCTCCTCCTACTGGTAAGTGACAGGTCTATAGGCAATGCGCCGCACAGACCTGTCACTTTACCAGTAGGAGGAGCTCCCGGCCGGTCACATAGATTGCAGCTCTTCAGGTAAGTATAATGCTGCTATTTGTTGCTAAGTAACCATGGCAGCCAAGACTGCAATAGCGTCTTGGCTGCCATGGTAACCGATCGGAGCCCCAGCGATTTAAACTGGGACTCCGATCGGTACTCTCCGCTGCCACCAATGATGGGGGGGGGGGGTCGAGAGGAGAGGCCGCACTGATCACAATACTTTGAATCCGCACTGGCCACCAATGAATAGAGGGAGGGGGAGGCCGCACTGCTCATATTTAATACTGGGGAGGGAGGGAGGGGGAGACCGCACTGCTCATATTTAATACTGGGGAGGGAGGGAGGGGGAGACCGCACTGCTCATATTTAATACTGGGGAGGGAGGGAGGGGGAGACCGCACTGCTCATATTTAATACTGGGGAGGGAGGGAGGGAGGGGGAGACCGCACTGCTCATATTTAATATCCGCACTGGCCACCGATGAATATAGAGGGAGGGGGGCCGCACTGCTTACAATTAATACTGGGGAGGGAGGGGGGGCCGCACTGGCCACCAATAAGTTAAATACAGGAGGGGGGGGGGGTCTGCCCCCTGCTGCCTGGAAGCACCTGCCAGGCAGCAGGGGGCAGTCATGTACACAGTTCTCAGTATATTCTAACTTGAAGCGTCCCCATCACCATGGGAACGCTTCTGTGTTTAGAATATACTGTCGGATCTGAGTTTTCCGAAGTGAAAAATCAGATCTGAAATAAACTGTTATGCAAACGGATCCGTTCTGAACGGATGCAAGCGTTTGCATTATAGGAGCGGATCCGTCTGATGAAACATCAGACGGATCCGCTCCGAACGCTAGTGTGAAAGTAGCCTTAGCTGGCCAAGTTATTTGTAGTGACCGTAAAAGCACATTTTTTTTTCTGGGTTGAAAAACTATTCCCAAATTTGCCATTCTCAAAATAACTACTTTCTGGTATTTGAGGCCTACTTGAAATCTATCCCAAAAAGGATATCTTACATTGAAGGTACTGATAGTGTCATTCAGAAAAACTTAAGACACACGCTACCGTGCAGATAGAAGTCTGATTCTGAGATTAAACCTTAACCTGTCACACAGTGCAAAAAAAAACAGGTCTCACATTTCTACTCAAGCAAATCTGTACTGTTTATATGGCCAAGTTATTTGTAGTGACCGTAAAAGCACATTTTTTTTTCTGGGTTGAAAAACTATTCCCAAATTTGCCATTCTCAAAATAACTACTTTCTGGTATTTGAGGCCTACTTGAAATCTATCCCAAAAAGGATATCTTACATTGAAGGTACTGATAGTGTCATTCAGAAAAACCTAAGACACACGGTACCGTGCAGATAGAAGTCTGATTCTGAGATTAAACCTTAACCTGTCACACAGTGCAAAAAAAACAGGTCTCACATTTCTATTCAATCAAATCTGTACTGTTTTAGCTGGTCAAGTTATTTGTAGCGACCGTAAAAGCACTTTTTTTTTTCTGGGTTGAAAAACTATTCCCAAATTTGCCATTCTCAAAATAACTAGTTTCTGGTATTTGAGGCCTACTTGAAATCTATCCCAAAAAGGATATCTTACATTGAAGGTACTGATAGTGTCATTCAGAAAAACCTAAGACACACGCTACCGTGCAGATAGAAGTCTGATTCTGTGATTAAACCTTAACCTGTCATGTCACACAGTGCAAAAAAAAAAACAGGTCTCACATTTCTATTCAAGCAAATCTGTACTGTTTTAGCTGGTCAAGTTATTTGTAGCGACCGTAAAAGCACATTTTTTTTTTCTGGGTTGAAAAACTATTCCCAAATTTGCCATTCTCAAAATAACTAGTTTCTGGTATTTGAGGCCTACTTGAAATCTATCCCAAGAAGGATATCTTACATTGAAGGTACTGATAGTGTCATTCAGAAAAACCTAAGACACACGCTACCGTGCAGATAGAAGTCTGATTCTGAGAGTAAACCTTAACCTGTCACACAGTGCAAAAAAAAACAGGTCTCACATTTCTATTCAAGCAAATCTGTACTGTTTTAGCTGGTCAAGTTATTTGTAGCGACCGTAAAAGCACTTTTTTTTTCTGGGTTGAAAAACTATTCCCAAATTTGCCATTCTCAAAATAACTACTTTCTGGTATTTGAGGCCTACTTGAAATCTATCCCAAAAAGGATATCTTACATTGAAGGTACTGATAGTGTCATTCAGAAAAACCTAAGACACACGCTACCGTGCAGATAGAAGTCTGATTCTGAGAGTAAACCTTAACCTGTCACACAGTGCAAAAAAAACAGGTCTAACATTTCTATTCAAGCAAATCTGTACTGTTTTAGCTGGTCAAGTTATTTGTAGTGACCGTAAAAGCACATTTTTTTTTCTGGGTTGAAAAACTATTCCTAAATTTGCCATTCTCAAAATAACTACTTTCTGGTATTTGAGGCCTACTTGAAATCTATCCCAAAAAGGATATCTTACATTAAAGGTACTGATAGTGTCATTCAGAAAAACCTAAGACACACGCTACCGTGCAGATAGAAGTCTGATTCTGTGATTAAACCTTAACCTGTCACACAGTGCAAAAAAAAAACAGGTCTCACATTTCTATTCAAGCAAATCTGTACTGTTTTAGCTGGTCAAGTTATTTGTAGCGACCGTAAAAGCACATTTTTTTTTCTGGGTTGAAAAACTATTCCCAAATTTGCCATTCTCAAAATAACTAGTTTCTGGTATTTGAGGCCTACTTGAAATCTATCCCAAAAAGGATATCTTACATTGAAGGTACTGATAGTGTCATTCAGAAAAACCTAAGACACACGCTACCGTGCAGATAGAAGTCTGATTCTGAGATTAAACCTTAACCTGTCACACAGTGCAAAAAAAAACAGGTCTCACATTTCTACTCAAGCAAATCTGTACTGTTTTAGCTGGCCAAGTTATTTGTAGTGACCGTAAAAGCACATTTTTTTTTCTGGGTTGAAAAACTATTCCCAAATTTGCCATTCTCAAAATAACTACTTTCTGGTATTTGAGGCCTACTTGAAATCTATCCCAAAAAGGATATCTTACATTGAAGGTACTGATAGTGTCATTCAGAAAAACCTAAGACACACGCTACCGTGCAAATAGAAGTCTTATTCTGAGATTAAACCTTAACCTGTCACACAGTGCAAAAAAAACAGGTCTCACATTTCTATTCAAGCAAATCTGTACTGTTTTAGCTGGTCAAGTTATTTGTAGTGACCGTAAAAGCACATTTTTTTTTCTGGGTTGAAAAACTATTCCCAAATTTGCCATTCTCAAAATAACTACTTTCTGGTATTTGAGGCCTACTTGAAATCTATCCCAAAAAGGATATCTTACATTAAAGGTACTGATAGTGTCATTCAGAAAAACCTAAGACACACGCTACCGTGCAGATAGAAGTCTGATTCTGTGATTAAACCTTAACCTGTCACACAGTGCAAAAAAAAAAACAGGTCTCACATTTCTATTCAAGCAAATCTGTACTGTTTTAGCTGGTCAAGTTATTTGTAGCGACCGTAAAAGCACATTTTTTTTTCTGGGTTGAAAAACTATTCCCAAATTTGCCATTCTCAAAATAACTACTTTCTGGTATTTGAGGCCTACTTGAAATCTATCCCAAAAAGGATATCTTACATTGAAGGTACTGATAGTGTCATTCAGAAAAACCTAAGACACACGCTACCGTGCAGATAGAAGTCTGATTCTGAGATTAAACCTTAACCTGTCACACAGTGCAAAAAAAAACAGGTCTCACATTTCTATTCAAGCAAATCTGTACTGTTTTAGCTGGTCAAGTTATTTGTAGTGACCGTAAAAGCACATTTTTTTTTCTGGGTTGAAAAACTATTCCCAAATTTGCCATTCTCAAAATAACTACTTTCTGGTATTTGAGGCCTACTTGAAATCTATCCCAAAAAGGATATCTTACATTGAAGGTACTGATAGTGTCATTCAGAAAAACCTAAGACACACGGTACCGTGCAGATAGAAGTCTGATTCTGAGATTAAACCTTAACCTGTCACACAGTGCAAAAAAAACAGGTCTAACATTTCTATTCAAGCAAATCTGTACTGTTTTAGCTGGTCAAGTTATTTGTAGTGACCGTAAAAGCACATTTTTTTTTCTGGGTTGAAAAACTATTCCCAAATTTGCCATTCTCAAAATTACTACTTTCTGGTATTTGAGGCCTACTTGAAATCTATCCCAAAAAGGATATCTTACATTAAAGGTACTGATAGTGTCATTCAGAAAAACCTAAGACACACGCTACCGTGCAGATAGAAGTCTGATTCTGTGATTAAACCTTAACCTGTCACACAGTGCAAAAAAAAAAACAGGTCTCACATTTCTATTCAAGCAAATCTGTACTGTTTTAGCTGGTCAAGTTATTTGTAGCGACCGTAAAAGCACATTTTTTTTTCTGGGTTGAAAAACTATTCCCAAATTTGCCATTCTCAAAATAACTAGTTTCTGGTATTTGAGGCCTACTTGAAATCTATCCCAAAAAGGATATCTTACATTGAAGGTACTGATAGTGTCATTCAGAAAAACCTAAGACACACGCTACCGTGCAGATAGAAGTCTGATTCTGTGATTAAACCTTAACCTGTCATGTCACACAGTGCAAAAAAAAAAACAGGTCTCACATTTCTATTCAAGCAAATCTGTACTGTTTTAGCTGGTCAAGTTATTTGTAGCGACCGTAAAAGCACATTTTTTTTTTCTGGGTTGAAAAACTATTCCCAAATTTGCCATTCTCAAAATAACTAGTTTCTGGTATTTGAGGCCTACTTGAAATCTATCCCAAGAAGGATATCTTACATTGAAGGTACTGATAGTGTCATTCAGAAAAACCTAAGACACACGCTACCGTGCAGATAGAAGTCTGATTCTGAGAGTAAACCTTAACCTGTCACACAGTGCAAAAAAAAACAGGTCTCACATTTCTATTCAAGCAAATCTGTACTGTTTTAGCTGGTCAAGTAATTTGTAGCGACCGTAAAAGCACTTTTTTTTTCTGGGTTGAAAAACTATTCCCAAATTTGCCATTCTCAAAATAACTACTTTCTGGTATTTGAGGCCTACTTGAAATCTATCCCAAAAAGGATATCTTACATTGAAGGTACTGATAGTGTCATTCAGAAAAACCTAAGACACACGCTACCGTGCAGATAGAAGTCTGATTCTGAGAGTAAACCTTAACCTGTCACACAGTGCAAAAAAAACAGGTCTAACATTTCTATTCAAGCAAATCTGTACTGTTTTAGCTGGTCAAGTTATTTGTAGTGACCGTAAAAGCACATTTTTTTTTCTGGGTTGAAAAACTATTCCCAAATTTGCCATTCTCAAAATAACTACTTTCTGGTATTTGAGGCCTACTTGAAATCTATCCCAAAAAGGATATCTTACATTAAAGGTACTGATAGTGTCATTCAGAAAAACCTAAGACACACGCTACCGTGCAGATAGAAGTCTGATTCTGTGATTAAACCTTAACCTGTCACACAGTGCAAAAAAAAACCAGGTCTCACATTTCTATTCAAGCAAATCTGTACTGTTTTAGCTGGTCAAGTTATTTGTAGCGACCGTAAAAGCACATTTTTTTTTCTGGGTTGAAAAACTATTCCCAAATTTGCCATTCTCAAAATAACTAGTTTCTGGTATTTGAGGCCTACTTGAAATCTATCCCAAAAAGGATATCTTACATTGAAGGTACTGATAGTGTCATTCAGAAAAACCTAAGACACACGCTACCGTGCAGATAGAAGTCTGATTCTGAGATTAAACCTTAACCTGTCACACAGTGCAAAAAAAAACAGGTCTCACATTTCTACTCAAGCAAATCTGTACTGTTTTAGCTGGCCAAGTTATTTGTAGTGACCGTAAAAGCACATTTTTTTTTCTGGGTTGAAAAACTATTCCCAAATTTGCCATTCTCAAAATAACTACTTTCTGGTATTTGAGGCCTACTTGAAATCTATCCCAAAAAGGATATCTTACATTGAAGGTACTGATAGTGTCATTCAGAAAAACCTAAGACACACGCTACCGTGCAAATAGAAGTCTTATTCTGAGATTAAACCTTAACCTGTCACACAGTGCAAAAAAAAACAGGTCTCACATTTCTATTCAAGCAAATCTGTACTGTTTTAGCTGGTCAAGTTATTTGTAGTGACCGTAAAAGCACATTTTTTTTTCTGGGTTGAAAAACTATTCCCAAATTTGCCATTCTCAAAATAACTACTTTCTGGTATTTGAGGCCTACTTGAAATCTATCCCAAAAAGGATATCTTACATTAAAGGTACTGATAGTGTCATTCAGAAAAACCTAAGACACACGCTACCGTGCAGATAGAAGTCTGATTCTGTGATTAAACCTTAACCTGTCACACAGTGCAAAAAAAAAAACAGGTCTCACATTTCTATTCAAGCAAATCTGTACTGTTTTAGCTGGTCAAGTTATTTGTAGCGACCGTAAAAGCACATTTTTTTTTCTGGGTTGAAAAACTATTCCCAAATTTGCCATTCTCAAAATAACTACTTTCTGGTATTTGAGGCCTACTTGAAATCTATCCCAAAAAGGATATCTTACATTGAAGGTACTGATAGTGTCATTCAGAAAAACCTAAGACACACGCTACCGTGCAGATAGAAGTCTGATTCTTAGATTAAACCTTAACCTGTCACACAGTGCAAAAAAAAACAGGTCTCACATTTCTATTCAAGCAAATCTGTACTGTTTTAGCTGGTCAAGTTATTTGTAGTGACCGTAAAAGCACATTTTTTTTTCTGGGTTGAAAAACTATTCCCAAATTTGCCATTCTCAAAATAACTACTTTCTGGTATTTGAGGCCTACTTGAAATCTATCCCAAAAAGGATATCTTACATTGAAGGTACTGATAGTGTCATTCAGAAAAACCTAAGACACACGGTACCGTGCAGATAGAAGTCTGATTCTGAGATTAAACCTTAACCTGTCACACAGTGCAAAAAAAACAGGTCTAACATTTCTATTCAAGCAAATCTGTACTGTTTTAGCTGGTCAAGTTATTTGTAGTGACCGTAAAAGCACATTTTTTTTTCTGGGTTGAAAAACTATTCCCAAATTTGCCATTCTCAAAATAACTACTTTCTGGTATTTGAGGCCTACTTGAAATCTATCCCAAAAAGGATATCTTACATTAAAGGTACTGATAGTGTCATTCAGAAAAACCTAAGACACACGCTACCGTGCAGATAGAAGTCTGATTCTGTGATTAAACCTTAACCTGTCACACAGTGCAAAAAAAACAACAGGTCTCACATTTCTATTCAAGCAAATCTGTACTGTTTTAGCTGGTCAAGTTATTTGTAGCGACCGTAAAAGCACATTTTTTTTTCTGGGTTGAAAAACTATTCCCAAATTTGCCATTCTCAAAATAACTACTTTCTGGTATTTGAGGCCTACTTGAAATCTATCCCAAAAAGGATATCTTACATTGAAGGTACTGATAGTGTCATTCAGAAAAACCTAAGACACACGCTACCGTGCAGATAGAAGTCTGATTCTGAGATTAAACCTTAACCTGTCACACAGTGCAAAAAAAACAGGTCTCACATTTCTATTCAAGCAAATCTGTACTGCTTTAGCTGGTCAAGTTATTTGTAGTGACCGTAAAAGCACATTTTTTTTTCTGGGTTGAAAAACTATTCCCAAATTTGCCATTCTCAAAATAACTACTTTCTGGTATTTGAGGCCTACTTTAAATCTATCCCAAAAAGGATATCTTACATTGAAGGTACTGATAGTGTCATTCAGAAAAACCTAAGACACACGCTACCGTGCAGATAGAAGTCTGATTCTGTGATTAAACCTTAACCTGTCATGTCACACAGTGCAAAAAAAAAAACAGGTCTCACATTTCTATTCAAGCAAATCTGTACTGTTTTAGCTGGTCAAGTTATTTGTAGCGACCGTAAAAGCACATTTTTTTTTTCTGGGTTGAAAAACTATTCCCAAATTTGCCATTCTCAAAATAACTAGTTTCTGGTATTTGAGGCCTACTTGAAATCTATCCCAAAAAGGATATCTTACATTGAAGGTACTGATAGTGTCATTCAGAAAAACCTAAGACACACGCTACCGTGCAGATAGAAGTCTGATTCTGAGAGTAAACCTTAACCTGTCACACAGTGCAAAAAAAAACAGGTCTCACATTTCTATTCAAGCAAATCTGTACTGTTTTAGCTGGTCAAGTTATTTGTAGCGACCGTAAAAGCACTTTTTTTTTTCTGGGTTGAAAAACTATTCCCAAATTTGCCATTCTCAAAATAACTACTTTCTGGTATTTGAGGCCTACTTGAAATCTATCCCAAAAAGGATATCTTACATTGAAGGTACTGATAGTGTCATTCAGAAAAACCTAAGACACACGCTACCGTGCAGATAGAAGTCTGATTCTGAGATTAAACCTTAACCTGTCACACAGTGCAAAAAAAAAACAGGTCTCACATTTCTATTCAAGCAAATCTGTACTGTTTTAGCTGGTCAAGTTATTTGTAGTGACCGTAAAAGCACATATTTTTTTCTGGGTTGAAAAACTATTCCCAAATTTGCCATTCTCAAAATAACTACTTTCTGGTATTTGAGGCCTACTTGAAATCTATCCCAAAAAGGATATCTTACATTGAAGGTACTGATAGTGTCATTCTGAAAAACCTAAGACACACGGTACCGTGCAGATAGAAGTCTGATTCTGAGATTAAACCTTAACCTGTCACACAGTGCAAAAAAAACAGGTCTAACATTTCTATTCAAGCAAATCTGTACTGTTTTAGCTGGTCAAGTTATTTGTAGTGACCGTAAAAGCACATTTTTTTTTCTGGGTTGAAAAACTATTCCCAAATTTGCCATTCTCAAAATAACTACTTTCTGGTATTTGAGGCCTACTTGAAATCTATCCCAAAAAGGATATCTTACATTAAAGGTACTGATAGTGTCATTCAGAAAAACCTAAGACACACGCTACCGTGCAGATAGAAGTCTGATTCTGTGATTAAACCTTAACCTGTCACACAGTGCAAAAAAAAAAACAGGTCTCACATTTCTATTCAAGCAAATCTGTACTGTTTTAGCTGGTCAAGTTATTTGTAGCGACCGTAAAAGCACATTTTTTTTTCTGGGTTGAAAAACTATTCCCAAATTTGCCATTCTCAAAATAACTAGTTTCTGGTATTTGAGGCCTACTTGAAATCTATCCCAAAAAGGATATCTTACATTGAAGGTACTGATAGTGTCATTCAGAAAAACCTAAGACACACGCTACCGTGCAGATAGAAGTCTGATTCTGAGATTAAACCTTAACCTGTCACATAGTGCAAAAAAAAAACAGGTCTCACATTTCTACTCAAGCAAATCTGTACTGTTTTAGCTGGCCAAGTTATTTGTAGTAACCGTAAAAGCACATTTTTTTTTCTGGGTTGAAAAACTATTCCCAAATTTGCCATTCTCAAAATAACTACTTTCTGGTATTTGAGGCCTACTTGAAATCTATCCCAAAAAGGATATCTTACATTGAAGGTACTGATAGTGTCATTCAGAAAAACCTAAGACACGCTACCGTGCAGATAGAAGTCTGATTCTGAGATTAAACCTTAACCTGTCACACAGTGCAAAAAAAAAACAGGTCTCACATTTCTATTCAAGCTAATCTGTACTGTTTTAGCTGGTCAAGTTATTTGTAGTGACCGTAAAAGCACATTTTTTTTTCTGGGTTGAAAAACTATTCCCAAATTTGCCATTCTCAAAATAACTACTTTCTGGTATTTGAGGCCTACTTGAAATCTATCCCAAAAAGGATATCTTACATTGAAGGTACTGATAGTGTCATTCAGAAAAACCTAAGACACACGGTACCGTGCAGATAGAAGTCTGATTCTGAGATTAAACCTTAACCTGTCACACAGTGCAAAAAAAACAGGTCTAACATTTCTATTCAAGCAAATCTGTACTGTTTTAGCTGGTCAAGTTATTTGTAGTGACCGTAAAAGCAAATTTTTTTTCTGGGTTGAAAAACTATTCCCAAATTTGCCATTCTCAAAATAACTACTTTCTGGTATTTGAGGCCTACTTGAAATCTATCCCAAAAAGGATATCTTACATTAAAGGTACTGATAGTGTCATTCAGAAAAACCTAAGACACACGCTACCGTGCAGATAGAAGTCTGATTCTGAGATTAAACCTTAACCTGTCACACAGTGCAAAAAAAAACAGGTCTCACATTTCTATTCAAGCAAATCTGTACTGTTTTAGCTGGTCAAGTTATTTGTAGTGACCGTAAAAGCACATTTTTTTTTCTGGGTTGAAAAACTATTCCCAAATTTGCCATTCTCAAAATAACTACTTTCTGGTATTTGAGGCCTACTTGAAATCTATCCCAAAAAGGAAATCTTACATTGAAGGTACTGATAGTGTCATTCAGAAAAACCTAAGACACACGGTACCGTGCAGATAGAAGTCTGATTCTGATATTAAACCTTAACCTGTCACACAGTGCAAAAAAAAACAGGTCTAACATTTCTATTCAAGCAAATCTGTACTGTTTTAGCTGGTCAAGTTATTTGTAGCGACCGTAAAAGCACATTTTTTTTTCTGGGTTGAAAAACTATTCCCAAATTTGCCATTCTCAAAATAACTAGTTTCTGGTATTTGAGGCCTACTTGAAATCTATCCCAAAAAGGATATCTTACATTGAAGGTACTGATAGTGTCATTCAGAAAAACCTAAGACACAAGGTACCGTGCAGATAGAAGTCTGATTCTGAGATTAAACCTTAACCTGTCACACAGTGCAAAAAAAACAGGTCTCACATTTCTATTCAAGCAAATCTGTACTGCTTTAGCTGGTCAAGTTATTTGTAGTGACCGTAAAAGCACATTTTTTTTTCTGGGTTGAAAAACTATTCCCAAATTTGCCATTCTCAAAATAACTACTTTCTGGTATTTGAGGCCTACTTTAAATCTATCCCAAAAAGGATATCTTACATTGAAGGTACTGATAGTGTCATTCAGAAAAACCTAAGACACACGCTACCGTGCAGATAGAAGTCTGATTCTGTGATTAAACCTTAACCTGTCACACAGTGCAAAAAAAAAAACAGGTCTCACATTTCTATTCAAGCAAATCTGTACTGTTTTAGCTGGTCAAGTTATTTGTAGCGACCGTAAAAGCACATTTTTTTTTTCTGGGTTGAAAAACTATACCCAAATTTGCCATTCTCAAAATAACTACTTTCTGGTATTTGAGGCCTACTTGAAATCTATCCCAAAAAGGATATCTTACATTGAAGGTACTGATAGTGTCATTCAGAAAAACCTAAGACACACGGTACCGTGCAGATAGAAGTCTGATTCTGAGATTAAACCTTAACCTGTCACACAGTGCAAAAAAAACAGGTCTCACATTTCTATTCAAGCAAATCTGTACTGCTTTAGCTGGTCAAGTTATTTGTAGTGACCGTAAAAGCACATTTTTTTTTCTGGGTTGAAAAACTATTCCCAAATTTGCCATTCTCAAAATAACTACTTTCTGGTATTTGAGGCCTACTTTAAATCTATCCCAAAAAGGATATCTTACATTGAAGGTACTGATAGTGTCATTCAGAAAAACCTAAGACACACGCTACCGTGCAGATAGAAGTCTGATTCTGTGATTAAACCTTAACCTGTCACACAGTGCAAAAAAAAAACAGGTCTCACATTTCTATTCAAGCAAATCTGTACTGTTTTAGCTGGTCAAGTTATTTGTAGCGACCGTAAAAGCACTTTTTTTTTTCTGGGTTGAAAAACTATTCCCAAATTTGCCATTCTCAAAATAACTAGTTTCTGGTATTTGAGGCATACTTGAAATCTATCCCAAAAACTATATCTTACATTGAAGGTACTGATAGTGTCTATCAGAAAAACCTAAGACACACGCTACCGTGCAGATAGAAGTCTGATTCTGAGATTAAACCTTAACCTGTCACACAGTGCAAAAAAAAACAGGTCTCACATTTCTATTCAAGCTAATCTGTACTGTTTTAGCTGGTCAAGTTATTTGTAGTGACCGTAAAAGCACATTTTTTTTTCTGGGTTGAAAAACTATTCCCAAATTTGCCATTCTCAAAATAACTACTTTCTGGTATTTGAGGCCTACTTGAAATCTATCCCAAAAAGGATATCTTACATTGAAGGTACTGATAGTGTCATTCAGAAAAACCTAAGACACACACTACCGTGCAGATAGAAGTCTGATTCTGAGATTAAACCTTAACCTGTCACACAGTGCAAAAAAAAACAGGTCTCACATTTCTATTCAATCAAATCTGTACTGTTTTAGCTGGTCAAGTTATTTGTAGCGACCGTAAAAGCAAATTTTTTTTTCTGGGTTGAAAAACTATTCCCAAATTTGCCATTCTCAAAATAACTAGTTTCTGGTATTTGAGGCCTACTTGAAATCTATCCCAAAAAGGATATCTTACATTGAAGGTACTGATAGTGTCATTCAGATAAACCTAAGACACACGCTACCGTGCAGATAGAAGTCTGATTCTGTGATTAAACCTTAACCTGTCATGTCACACAGTGCAAAAAAAAAAACAGGTCTCACATTTCTATTCAAGCAAACCTGTACTGTTTTAGCTGGTCAAGTTATTTGTAGTGACCGTAAAAGCACATTTTTTTTTCTGGGTTGAAAAACTATTCCCAAATTTGCCATTCTCAAAATAACTACTTTCTGGTATTTGAGGCCTACTTGAAATCTATCCCAAAAAGGATATCTTACATTGAAGGTACTGATAGTGTCATTCAGAAAAACCTAAGACACACGGTACCGTGCAGATAGAAGTCTGATTCTGAGATTAAACCTTAACCTGTCACACAGCGCAAAAAAAACAGGTCTAACATTTCTATTCAAGCAAATCTGTACTGTTTTAGCTGGTCAAGTTATTTGTAGTGACCGTAAAAGCACATTTTTTTTTCTGGGTTGAAAAACTATTCCCAAATTTGCCATTCTCAAAATAACTACTTTCTGGTATTTGAGGCCTACTTGAAATCTATCCCAAAAAGGATATCTTACATTAAAGGTACTGATAGTGTCATTCAGAAAAACCTAAGACACACGGTACCGTGCAGATAGAAGTCTGATTCTGTGATTAAACCTTAACCTGTCACACAGTGCAAAAAAAAAACAGGTCTCACATTTCTATTCAAGCAAATCTGTACTGTTTTAGCTGGTCAAGTTATTTGTAGCGACCGTAAAAGCACATTTTTTTTTCTGGGTTGAAAAACTATTCCCAAATTTGCCATTCTCAAAATAACTAGTTTCTGGTATTTGAGGCCTACTTGAAATCTATCCCAAAAACTATATCTTACATTGAAGGTACTGATAGTGTCATTCAGAAAAACCTAAGACACACGCTACCGTGCAGATAGAAGTCTGATTCTGAGATTAAACCTTAACCTGTCACACAGTGCAAAAAAAAACAGGTCTCACATTTCTATTCAAGCTAATCTGTACTGTTTTAGCTGGTCAAGTTATTTGTAGTGACCGTAAAAGCACATTTTTTTTTCTGGGTTGAAAAACTATTCCCAAATTTGCCATTCTCAAAATAACTACTTTCTGGTATTTGAGGCCTACTTGAAATCTATCCCAAAAAGGATATCTTACATTGAAGGTACTGATACTGTCATTCAGAAAAACCTAAGACACACACTACCGTGCAGATAGAAGTCTGATTCTGAGATTAAACCTTAACCTGTCACACAGTGCAAAAAAAACAGGTCTCACATTTCTATTCAATCAAATCTGTACTGTTTTAGCTGGTCAAGTTATTTGTAGCGACCGTAAAAGAAAATTTTTTTTTCTGGGTTGAAAAACTATTCCCAAATTTGCCATTCTCAAAATAACTAGTTTCTGGTATTTGAGGCCTACTTGAAATCTATCCCAAAAAGGATATCTTACATTGAAGGTACTGATAGTGTCATTCAGAAAAACCTAAGACACACGCTACCGTGCAGATAGAAGTCTGATTCTGTGATTAAACCTTAACCTTAACCTGTCACACAGTGCAAAAAAAACAGGTCTCACATTTCTATTCAATCAAATCTGTACTGTTTTAGCTGGTCAAGTTATTTGTAGCGACCGTAAAAGCAAATTTTTTTTTCTGGGTTGAAAAACTATTCCCAAATTTGCCATTCTCAAAATAACTACTTTCTGGTATTTGAGGCCTACTTGAAATCTATCCCAAAAAGGATATCTTACATTAAAGGTACTGATAGTGTCATTCAGAAAAACCTAAGACACACGCTACCGTGCAGATAGAAGTCTGATTCTGTGATTAAACTTTAACCTGTCACACAGTGCAAAAAAAAAAACAGGTCTCACATTTCTATTCAAGCAAATCTGTACTGTTCTAGCTGGTCAAGTTATTTGTAGCGACCGTAAAAGCACATTTTTTTTTCTGGGTTGAAAAACTATTCCCAAATTTGCCATTCTCAAAATAACTAGTTTCTGGTATTTGAGGCCTACTTGAAATCTATCCCAAAAAGGATATCTTACATTGAAGGTACTGATAGTGTCATTCAGAAAAACCTAAGACACACGCTACCGTGCAGATAGAAGTCTGATTCTGAGATTAAACCTTAACCTGTCACATAGTGCAAAAAAAAAAACAGGTCTCACATTTCTACTCAAGCAAATCTGTACTGTTTTAGCTGGCCAAGTTATTTGTAGTGACCGTAAAAGCACATTTTTTTTTCTGGGTTGAAAAACTATTCCCAAATTTGCCATTCTCAAAATAACTAGTTTCTGGTATTTGAGGCCTACTTGAAATCTATCCCAAAAAGGATATCTTACATTGAAGGTACTGATAGTGTCATTCAGAAAAACCTAAGACACACGCTACCGTGCAGATAGAAGTCTGATTCTGAGATTAAACCTTAACCTGTCACACAGTGCAAAAAAAAAACAGGTCTCACATTTCTATTCAAGCTAATCTGTACTGTTTTAGCTGGTCAAGTTATTTGTAGTGACCGTAAAAGCACATTTTTTTTTCTGGGTTGAAAAACTATTCCCAAATTTGCCATTCTTAAAATAACTACTTTCTGGTATTTGAGGCCTACTTGAAATCTATCCCAAAAAGGATATCTTACATTGAAGGTACTGATAGTGTCATTCAGAAAAACCTAAGACACACGCTACCGTGCAGATAGAAGTCTGATTCTGTGATTAAACCTTAACCTGTCACACAGTGCAAAAAAAAAAACAGGTCTCACATTTCTATTCAAGCAAATCTGTACTGTTTTAGCTGGTCAAGTTATTTGTAGCGACCGTAAAAGCACATTTTTTTTTCTGGGTTGAAAAACTATTCCCAAATTTGCCATTCTCAAAATAACTACTTTCTGGTATTTGAGGCCTACTTTAAATCTATCCCAAAAAGGATATCTTACATTGAAGGTACTGATAGTGTCATTCAGAAAAACCTAAGACACACGCTACCGTGCAGATAGAAGTCTGATTCTGAGATTAAACCTTAACCTGTCACACAGTGCAAAAAAAAAACAGGTCTCACATTTCTATTCAAGCTAATCTGTACTGTTTTAGCTGGTCAAGTTATTTGTAGTGACCGTAAAAGCACATTTTTTTTTCTGGGTTGAAAAACTATTCCCAAATTTGCCATTCTCAAAATAACTACTTTCTGGTATTTGAGGCCTACTTGAAATCTATCCCAAAAAGGATATCTTACATTGAAGGTACTGATAGTGTCATTCAGAAAAACCTAAGACACACGCTACCGTGCAGATAGAAGTCTGATTCTGTGATTAAACCTTAACCTGTCACACAGTGCAAAAAAAAAACAGGTCTCACATTTCTATTCAAGCAAATCTGTACTGTTTTAGCTGGTCAAGTTATTTGTAGCGACCGTAAAAGCACATTTTTTTTTCTGGGTTGAAAAACTATTCCCAAATTTGCCATTCTCAAAATAACTACTTTCTGGTATTTGAGGCCTACTTTAAATCTATCCCAAAAAGGATATCTTACATTGAAGGTACTGATAGTGTCATTCAGAAAAACCTAAGACACACGCTACCGTGCAGATAGAAGTCTGATTCTGAGATTAAACCTTAACCTGTCACACAGTGCAAAAAAAAACAGGTCTCACATTTCTATTCAAGCTAATCTGTACTGTTTTAGCTGGTCAAGTTATTTGTAGTGACCGTAAAAGCACATTTTCTTTTTCTGGGTTGAAAAACTATTCCCAAATTTGCCATTCTCAAAATAACTACTTTCTGGTATTTGAGGCCTACTTGAAATCTATCCCAAAAAGGATATCTTACATTGAAGGTACTGATAGTGTCATTCAGAAAAACCTAAGACACACGGTACCGTGCAGATAGAAGTCTGATTCTGAGATTAAACCTTAACCTGTCACACAGTGCAAAAAAAACAGGTCTCACATTTCTATTCAAGCAAATCTGTACTGCTTTAGCTGGTCAAGTTATTTGTAGTGACCGTAAAAGCACATTTTTTTTTCTGGGTTGAAAAACTATTCCCAAATTTGCCATTCTCAAAATAACTACTTTCTGGTATTTGAGGCCTACTTGAAATCTATCCCAAAAAGGATATCTTACATTGAAGGTACTGATAGTGTCATTCAGAAAAACCTAAGACACACGCTACCGTGCAGATAGAAGTCTGATTCTGTGATTAAACCTTAACCTGTCACACAGTGCAAAAAAAAAACAGGTCTCACATTTCTATTCAAGCAAATCTGTACTGTTTTAGCTGGTCAAGTTATTTGTAGCGACCGTAAAAGCACATTTTCTTTTCTGGGTTGAAAAACTATTCCCAAATTTGCCATTCTCAAAATAACTACTTTCTGGTATTTGAGGCCTACTTGAAATCTATCCCAAAAAGGATATCTTACATTGAAGGTACTGATAGTGTCATTCAGAAAAACCTAAGACACACGCTACCGTGCAGATAGAAGTCTGATTCTGAGATTAAACCTTAACCTGTCACACAGTGCAAAAAAAAACAGGTCTCACATTTCTATTCAAGCTAATCTGTACTGTTTTAGCTGGTCAAGTTATTTGTAGTGACCGTAAAAGCACATTTTTTTTTCTGGGTTGAAAAACTATTCCCAAATTTGCCATTCTCAAAATAACTACTTTCTGGTATTTGAGGCCTACTTGAAATCTATCCCAAAAAGGATATCTTACATTGAAGGTACTGATAGTGTCATTCAGAAAAACCTACGACACACGGTACCGTGCAGATAGAAGTCTGATTCTGAGATTAAACCTTAACCTGTCACACAGTGCAAAAAAAACAGGTCTCACATTTCTATTCAAGCAAATCTGTACTGCTTTAGCTGGTCAAGTTATTTGTAGTGACCGTAAAAGCACATTTTTTTTTCTGGGTTGAAAAACTATTCCCAAATTTGCCATTCTCAAAATAACTACTTTCTGGTATTTGAGGCCTACTTTAAATCTATCCCAAAAAGGATATCTTACATTGAAGGTACTGATAGTGTCATTCAGAAAAACCTAAGACACACGCTACCGTGCAGATAGAAGTCTGATTCTGTGATTAAACCTTAACCTGTCACACAGTGCAAAAAAAAAACAGGTCTCACATTTCTATTCAAGCAAATCTGTACTGTTTTAGCTGGTCAAGTTATTTGTAGCGACCGTAAAAGCACATTTTTTTTTCTGGGTTGAAAAACTATTCCCAAATTTGCCATTCTCAAAATAACTAGTTTCTGGTATTTGAGGCCTACTTGAAATCTATCCCAAAAAGGATATCTTACATTGAAGGTACTGATAGTGTCATTCAGAAAAACCTAAGACACACGCTACCGTGCAGATAGAAGTCTGATTCTGAGATTAAACCTTAACCTGTCACACAGTGCAAAAAAAAAACAGGTCTCACATTTCTATTCAAGCAAATCTGTACTGTTTTAGCTGGTCAAGTTATTTGTAGTGACCGTGAAAGCACATTTTTTTTTTCTGGGTTGAAAAACTATTCCCAAATTTGCCATTCTCAAAATAACTACTTTCTGGTATTTGAGGCCTACTTGAAATCTATCCCAAAAAGGATATCTTACATTGAAGGTACTGATAGTGTCATTCAGAAAAACCTAAGACACACGGTACCGTGCAGATAGAAGTCTGATTCTGAGATTAAACCTTAACCTGTCACACAGTGCAAAAAAAACAGGTCTAACATTTCTATTCAAGCAAATCTGTACTGTTTTAGCTGGTCAAGTTATTTGTAGTGACCGTAAAAGCACATTTTTTTTTCTGGGTTGAAAAACTATTCCCAAATTTGCCATTCTCAAAATAACTACTTTCTGGTATTTGAGGCCTACTTGAAATCTATCCCAAAAAGGATATCTTACATTGAAGGTACTGATAGTGTCATTCAGAAAAACCTAAGACACACACTACCGTGCAGATAGAAGTCTGATTCTGAGATTAAACCTTAACCTGTCACACAGTGCAAAAAAAAACAGGTCTCACATTTCTATTCAATCAAATCTGTACTGTTTTAGCTGGTCAAGTTATTTGTAGTGACCGTAAAAGCAAATTCTTTTTTCTGGGTTGAAAAACTATTCCCAAATTTGCCATTCTCAAAATAACTAGTTTCTGGTATTTGAGGCCTACTTGAAATCTATCCCAAAAAGGATATCTTACATTGAAGGTACTGATAGTGTCATTCAGAAAAACCTAAGACACACGCTACCGTGCAGATAGAAGTCTGATTCTGTGATTAAACCTTAACCTGTCATGTCACACAGTGCAAAAAAAAAAACAGGTCTCACATTTCTATTCAAGCAAACCTGTACTGTTTTAGCTGGTCAAGTTATTTGTAGTGACCGTAAAAGCACATTTTTTTTTCTGGGTTGAAAAACTATTCCCAAATTTGCCATTCTCAAAATAACTACTTTCTGGTATTTGAGGCCTACTTGAAATCTATCCCAAAAAGGATATCTTACATTAAAGGTACTGATAGTGTCATTCAGAAAAACCTAAGACACACGCTACCGTGCAGATAGAAGTCTGATTCTGTGATTAAACCTTAACCTGTCACACAGTGCAAAAAAAAAAACAGGTCTCACATTTCTATTCAAGCAAATCTGTACTGTTTTAGCTGGTCAAGTTATTTGTAGCGACCGTAAAAGCACATTTTTTTTTCTGGGTTGAAAAACTATTCCCAAATTTGCCATTCTCAAAATAACTAGTTTCTGGTATTTGAGGCCTACTTGAAATCTATCCCAAAAAGGATATCTTACATTGAAGGTACTGATAGTGTCATTCAGAAAAACCTAAGACACACGCTACCGTGCAGATAGAAGTCTGATTCTGAGATTAAACCTTAACCTGTCACATAGTGCAAAAAAAAAACAGGTCTCACATTTCTACTCAAGCAAATCTGTACTGTTTTAGCTGGCCAAGTTATTTGTAGTGACCGTAAAAGCACATTTTTTTTTCTGGGTTGAAAAACTATTCCCAAATTTGCCATTCTCAAAATAACTACTTTCTGGTATTTGAGGCCTACTTGAAATCTATCCCAAAAAGGATATCTTACATTAAAGGTACTGATAGTGTCATTCAGAAAAACCTAAGACACACGCTACCGTGCAGATAGAAGTCTGATTCTGTGATTAAACTTTAACCTGTCACACAGTGCAAAAAAAAAAACATGTCTCCCATTCCTATTCAAGCAAATCTGTACTGTTTTAGCTGGTCAAGTTATTTGTAGCGACCGTAAAAGCACATTTTTTTTTCTGGGTTGAAAAACTATTCCCAAATTTGCCATTCTCAAAATAACTAGTTTCTGGTATTTGAGGCCTACTTGAAATCTATCCCAAAAAGGATATCTTACATTGAAGGTACTGATAGTGTCATTCAGAAAAACCTAAGACACACGCTACCGTGCAGATAGAAGTCTGATTCTGAGATTAAACCTTAACCTGTCACATAGTGCAAAAAAAAAACAGGTCTCACATTTCTACTCAAGCAAATCTGTACTGTTTTAGCTGGTCAAGTTATTTGTAGTGACCGTAAAAGCACATTTTTTTTTCTGGGTTGAAAAACTATTCCCAAATTTGCCATTCTCAAAATAACTACTTTCTGGTATTTGAGGCCTACTTGAAATCTATCCCAAAAAGGATATCTTACATTGAAGGTACTGATAGTGTCATTCAGAAAAACCTAAGACACACGGTACCGTGCAGATAGAAGTCTGATTCTGAGATTAAACCTTAACCTGTCACACAGTGCAAAAAAAACAGGTCTAACATTTCTATTCAAGCAAATCTGTACTGTTTTAGCTGGTCAAGTTATTTGTAGTGACCGTAAAAGCTCATTTTTTTTTCTGGGTTGAAAAACTATTCCCAAATTTGCCATTCTCAAAATAACTACTTTCTGGTATTTGAGGCCTACTTGAAATCTATCCCAAAAAGGATATCTTACATTGAAGGTACTGATAGTGTCATTCAGAAAAACCTAAGACACACGCTACCGTGCAGATAGAAGTCTGATTCTGTGATTAAACCTTAACCTGTCACATAGTGCAAAAAAAAAACAGGTCTCACATTTCTACTCAAGCAAATCTGTACTGTTTTAGCTGGCCAAGTTATTTGTAGTGACCGTAAAAGCACATTTTTTTTTCTGGGTTGAAAAACTATTCCCAAATTTGCCATTCTCAAAATAACTACTTTCTGGTATTTGAGGCCTACTTGAAATCTATCCCAAAAAGGATATCTTACATTGAAGGTACTGATAGTGTCATTCAGAAAAACCTAAGACACACGGTACCGTGCAGATAGAAGTCTGATTCTGAGATTAAACCTTAACCTGTCACACAGTGCAAAAAAAAACAGGTCTAACATTTCTATTCAAGCAAATCTGTACTGTTTTAGCTGGTCAAGTTATTTGTAGTGACCGTAAAAGCTCATTTTTTTTTCTGGGTTGAAAAACTATTCCCAAATTTGCCATTCTCAAAATAACTACTTTCTGGTATTTGAGGCCTACTTGAAATCTATCCCAAAAAGGATATCTTACATTGAAGGTACTGATAGTGTCATTCAGAAAAACCTAAGACACACGCTACCGTGCAGATAGAAGTCTGATTCTGTGATTAAACCTTAACCTGTCACACAGTGCAAAAAAAAAAACAGGTCTCACATTTCTATTCAAGCAAATCTGTACTGTTTTAGCTGGTCAAGTTATTTGTAGCGACCGTAAAAGCACATTTTTTTTTCTGGGTTGAAAAACTATTCCCAAATTTGCCATTCTCAAAATAACTAGTTTCTGGTATTTGAGGCCTACTTGAAATCTATCCCAAAAAGGATATCTTACATTGAAGGTACTGATAGTGTCATTCAGAAAAACCTAAGACACACGCTACCGTGCAGATAGAAGTCTGATTCTGAGATTAAACCTTAACCTGTCACACAGTGCAAAAAAAAAACAGGTCTCACATTTCTACTCAAGCAAATCTGTACTGTTTTAGCTGGCCAAGTTATTTGTAGTGACCGTAAAAGCACATTTTTTTTTCTGGGTTGAAAAACTATTCCCAAATTTGCCATTCTCAAAATAACTAGTTTCTGGTATTTGAGGCCTACTTGAAATCTATCCCAAAAAGGATATCTTACATTGAAGGTACTGATAGTGTCATTCAGAAAAACTTAAGACACACGCTACCGTGCAGATAGAAGTCTGATTCTGAGATTAAACCTTAACCTGTCACACAGTGCAAAAAAAAACAGGTCTCACATTTCTACTCAAGCAAATCTGTACTGTTTATATGGCCAAGTTATTTGTAGTGACCGTAAAAGCACTTTTTTTTTTCTGGGTTGAAAAACTATTCCCAAATTTGCCATTCTCAAAATAACTAGTTTCTGGTATTTGAGGCCTACTTGAAATCTATCCCAAAAAGGATATCTTACATTGAAGGTACTGATAGTGTCATTCAGAAAAACCTAAGACACACGCTACCGTGCAGATAGAAGTCTGATTCTGAGATTAAACCTTAACCTGTCACACAGTGCAAAAAAAAAAGGTCTCACATTTCTATTCAAGCTAATCTGTACTGTTTTAGCTGGTCAAGTTATTTGTAGTGACCGTAAAAGTACATTTTTTTTTCTGGGTTGAAAAACTATTCCCAAATTTGCCATTCTCAAAATAACTACTTTCTGGTATTTGAGGCCTACTTGAAATCTATCCCAAAAAGGATATCTTACATTGAAGGTACTGATAGTGTCATTCAGAAAAACCTAAGACACACGGTACCGTGCAGATAGAAGTCTG
>NC_053389.1:381670009-381739343 GCF_905171765.1 Bufo bufo
CACGATCCGAAACAATATCGGAAGGGACCCCGTGAAGCTTCACGATGTGGTCAATAAAAACCTGAGCCAGTGTATTAGCATTAGGCAATGCGGCAAGAGAAATAAAGTGCACCATTTTACTGAATCTGTCAACAACTACAAGAATAACAGTCTTCCCCGCTGATATTGGTAGATCCGTAATGAAATCCATTGACAGGTGCGTCCAAGGCCTGTTGGGGATGGCCAGAGGTAAAAGACGCCCTGCCGGACGAGTATGATCTACCTTAGAACGAGCACAGGTAGCACATGCAGACACAAAATTTAACACCTCTTGGCGCCATTTAGGCCACCAGAACCGACGAGACACTAACTCAGAGGTTGCCCTACTACCTGGGTGTCCTGCCAGTGTGGAGTTATGGTGTTCTTTTAGTATCTCCAGTCGTAAATTTTCTGGCACAAACAGTTTACCCGAGGGGCAGGAGGCCGGGGCGTCCCCCTGAGCTTCCAACACCCTCCCCTCCAAACCTGAGTGTAATGCAGAGACCACCACCCCCTTTTGCAAAATGGGCTCTGGTACCTCAACATCAACCCTCCAGGAAAACTTCGAGACAATGCATCCGCCTTAGTATTTTTTGCCCCCGGGCGATAGGTTATTACAAAATTAAACCTAGTAAAAAATAACGACCACCGAGCCTGTCTAGGGGTGAGACGTTTAGCAGACTCCAGATATAATAAGTTTTTGTGATCAGTAATCACCGTGACGGGATGAACCGCCCCCTCCAAAAAATGACGCCACTCCTCCAAAGCCAACTTAATAGCCAAAAGTTCCCTGTTGCCAATATCATAGTTCCTTTCTGCAGTAGACAATTTCTTCGAAAAGAAAGCACACGGACGCCATTCCCCAGGGGACGGGCCCTGAGATAGTACCGCTCCCACCCCCACCTCTGATGCGTCAACCTCTACAATAAAAGGAAGCGAGACATCTGGCTGTACGAGAATAGGGGCCGAGGTGAATCTCTCCTTCAGAGATGCAAAGGCAGTTTTGGCTGCATGTGACCATTTGGAAAAATCGGATCCCTTTCGGGTCATGTCCGTCAGTGGTTTGACCACCAAGGAATAGTTTTTTATAAACTTTCTATAAAAATTGGCAAACCCCAGGAAGCGTTGCAATGCCCTCAAGTTCTCAGGCAGATCCCAGTCTATAATCGCCCGGACTTTCTCTGGATCCATGCGGAAACCTGAATCTGACAACACATACCCCAGAAATGGCAGTTCTTTTACGGCGAACACACATTTTTCTAACTTAGCAAACAATTTGTTGGCCCTTAATATCTGCAGCACTTGTCTCACATGGATCTTATGTGTATCCAGATCCGGGGAATAGACCAGGATGTCATCAAGATATATCACAACAAATCTCCCGATAAGGTGACTAAAGATATCGTTGACAAAATGTTGGAATACCGCAGGCGCATTAGTAAGACCAAATGGCATGACCAGATTTTCATAATGCCCTTCCGGAGTATTAAAAGCCGCCTTCCACTCATCCCCCTCTTTGATACGAACCAGGTTATAGGCTCCTCTGAGATCCATTTTGGAGAACCATTTAGCACCAGCAACCTGATTAAAGAGGTCGGGAATGAGAGGAAGAGGATAGGGATCTCGGATAGTTATCCGGTTTAATTCCCGGAAATCCAGGCAAGGACGTAGGCCCCCATCTTTCTTTTTAACGAAAAAGAACCCTGCAGCCACAGGTGAAGAAGAGGGTCTGATGTGTCCCTTAGCCAAACTCTCCGAAATATAATCTTTCATAGCCTTCCTCTCCGGGCCGGAAAGATTGTATAACCGGGTTTTAGGTAGTTTGGCCCCAGGTAGTAGATTAATCGGGCAATCATATGGACGATGAGGTGGTAGTAACCCCTGACAACCCTTCTCAGAGAACACATCCATAAAATCTGACAGAAAGGCAGGTAAAGATGTTACAGAGAGTGTAGAGCACCTACTACTCAAGCAGTTGTCCTTACAATGTTCACTCCACTCCACAATCTCCCCGGCCTGCCAATCCACCACTGGATTGTGAGTCACCAGCCAGGGAAGCCCCAATACCATAGGAGCCGGAAGACCGTCCAGGACATAACACGAGATATGCTCTTTATGGAGGTCCCCTACCTGCAGATGGATATTATGAATAATCTGAGTTAACTCTTTCTGAGTAAGAGGGGAGGAGTCGATGGCAAAAACAGGAATAGTTCTGCGTATCGGTTCTGGAGTAAAACCCAGAGCCTGAGCAAACCGTGAATCCACCAAGTTGACCCCCGCCCCACTGTCCAAAAAGACGGCACAGATCTCAGTCTTATTGCCCGCCTCAACGGTAGCGGACAACAAAAACTGAGACATGCGTATGGAGGAAACGAATACGCCCAGACTGTTATCCTCCGCACAATCTGGGGACTCTAGTTTTCCGGCGGCTCCTTTGTTTGTGGTCTCTTGGGTTCTGAGGGACAAACCTTTACAAAATGACCCCTCCCCCACAACGAAAACAAACCTCTGACCTACAGCGGAACTTAGGAGGATTCACCCGTCTAGTGGCGCCCCCTATTTGCATTGGTTCGACTGGATCATAACAAACCGATCCCTGCCCTATAGAGGCCTCCGTAAAATTTAATAGTCTCTCCCTGAGTCGTCTGTCGATTCTTATGGACAGAGACATAGCAGCCTCCAGAGACCCAGGGACCTCGTATACCGCCAGCGCGTCTTTTAATTTTTCAGACAACCCCTGGCAGAACTGACTCCTAAGGGCCGAGTCGTTCCATAACGTATCAGTAGCCCACCTACGAAATTCAGAACAATATAGTTCAGCAGACCGGTTCTCTTGCCGAAGTCTACGTAGCTTACCCTGTCCGGATCATCATATACGAGACCCAGGGCTTTAAAAAACTCCTCCACTGATCGTAAGGCCAGAGAGTCTGATGGTAGGGAGAAAGCCCAAGCCTACGGATCTCCTTGCAGGAGAGAAATTACAATACCCACCCGTTGTTCCTCACCGCCGGAGGATCTAGGGCGTAACCTGAAGAACAATTTGCAAGCTTCTCTGAAGGTTACAAATTGGTCTCTCCCTCCTGAGAACCTATCAGGTAAAGCCACTTTTGGCTCAGGAGTACCTTGGTTTCCCGTAGCAACGGTGGAACCCAAGGATTGCTGCTGCAGCACTGTTGCTTTTAATCCTGCCACTTCAAGGGATAACCCCTGAAATTGTTTCACCAAAACCGAAACCGGATCCATAGTGGAACAGATAAAAATACAAAGCAAAACAGCTGTAATGACCGACGACACGCACAGGGAGGAAAACAGGGAAAGCCCTGCCCAAGGGAGAGGGAAAGGTGGTGACCCCTAACTCACCTTGCGGCTGGCACCTGACTGCCCTGACGTCCCTAGACGGGTTCCTCACCCGTGCGGCGATCGCGTGCCTAAACCCTGGCTTTCCCTAATATGAGCCCTGGATAGTGAACAGGCCGGTGGGATCGCTAGTCCACACCACTATCACTAAGAGGGAAACACCAGGGAGAGGACAGACAAAACATACAAACACATACACCCAGGTGGGCGACCACAATAAACCAAAAAGGTCCAACAGGGATCTGGAGGGTAGCGTACTGGACCAACTACCAGCGAACGCAGCAACACAGCTCCAGAAGGTCAGAATAGATGTCCAGGCAGGAAGCTCTATCTCTGGCAACCAGAGAAGTGTGAGAGAGAAATATAAGGAGGTCTGGGAGTGCTGGACAAGGAACAGCTGAGGAGAAGGAGCTACGGATCCCTGAGTGAGCCAAAAGGGTTTGCTAAGCAAACCTAGAAAGCTACCATAAGGAAAACAGCCCTATCTTAAATAGAGCGTGCAGCCAACCGCTGCGACTTCCTGACCCCGGGTATAACGGAGTCAGGCGTGGTCCTCGACACCCTCGTGACAGTACCCCCCTCTCTACGAGGGGCCTCCGGACACTCAGGACCAGGTCTCCCAGGATGAGAGGCATGAAAAACCCGAACTAACCTGTCGGCGTTTACCTCAGACGCAGGAACCCACATTCTTTCCTCGGGACCGTAACCTCTCCAATGCACCAGATATTGAAGAGAGCGGCGGACCCGACGAGAATTAACAATTTTGGATATCTGAAATTCTAGGTTACCATCCACGACAACAGGAGGGGGTGGCAGCGGTGATGGTTCTAGAGGTGGAACATATTTTTTGAGTAACGACTTATGAAAAACATTATGAATTTTAAAAGTCTGAGGTAACTCCAGGCGAAAAGCCACGGGGTTGATGATGGCTACAATTTTGTAAGGGCCAATAAACCTAGGACCCAGTTTCCAAGAGGGAACCTTCAATTTAATATTCCTAGTAGACAACCACACATAGTCATTCACTCCTAGGTCCGGACCTGGCGACCGTCTCTTATCAGCCATGCATTTGTATTTACCTCCCATATTTTTCAAGTTAGCTTGCACCTTCTGCCATACCGATGAAAGAGATGACGAAAACCGTTCCTCTTCGGGAACCCCAGAAGACCCCCCCTCTTTGAAAGTACAGAATTGGGGATGAAAACCATATGCACCAAGAAATGGTGACTTGCCAGTGGATTCCTGATGACGATTATTTATGGCAAACTCAGCTAACGGTAAATATGATGACCACAACTCTTGGTTTTCAGACACAAAACATCTTAGATATGTCTCAAGGTTTTGGTTGGTACGCTCAGTCTGTCCATTCGACTGAGGATGGAAAGCAGAGGAAAAGGACAAGTGTACCCCCAAACGAGAACAAAAAGCTTTCCAAAATTTAGAAATAAACTGGGTACCCCGATCCGAAACAACATCGGAGGGGACCCCGTGAAGCTTCACGATTTCACTGACGAATACCTGAGCAAGAGTCTTAGCATTAGGTAGTGCGGGTAACGCAATGAAGTGTACCATTTTGCTAAACCTGTCCACTACTACCAAAATAACTGTTTTACCCGCAGACAAAGGTAAGTCAGTGATAAAATCCATAGACAGATGTGTCCACGGTCTATTGGGAATGACGAGTGGTAATAGAGACCCTGCAGGACGTGTATGTGAAACTTTTGCGCGCGCACAGGTAGAACAAGAAGACACAAAATCCAATACATCCTGACGCAACCTTGGCCACCAAAAACGACGAGACAATAGTTCCAAGGTTGCTTTACTACCCGGGTGCCCAGCAAGTGCCGAATTATGATGTTCCTTTAATAATTCGAAACGTAAGTTCAACGGTACAAACAATTTCTCTGAGGGGCAAGAGACCGGGGCGTCCCCCTGGGCCTCTAACACCTTCCCCTCCAAAACAGAGTGTACCGCAGAAACAACCACTCCTCTTTGAAGAATGGGTACCGGATCACTCACATTACCCCCTCCAGGGAAACAACGAGATAGTGCATCAGCCTTGGTGTTCTTTGCCCCAGGACGATAGGTAATCACAAAGTTAAACCTGGTAAAAAATAGCGACCACCTAGCCTGTCTAGGGGTGAGACGCTTAGCTGATTCGAGGTACAGAAGATTTTTGTGGTCCGTAATCACAGTGACGGGGTGGACTGCCCCCTCTAAGAAATGATGCCACTCCTCAAACGCAAGTTTAATAGCTAATAGTTCCCTATTGCCAATATCGTAGTTCTTTTCTGCTGCAGATAGTTTTTTAGAAAAGAAAGCACAAGGACGCCATTTGCCAGGAGACGGACCCTGAGACAGCACCGCCCCCACTCCCACCTCTGACGCATCGACTTCAACAATAAAAGGCTGAGAGACATCAGGTTGGACCAGTACAGGTGCTGAGGTAAACCTCTCTTTTAGAGAGGAAAAAGCAACTTTAGCGGCGTCAGACCATTTAGAAAAATCAGTCCCCTTCCTAGTCATGTCAGTAAGCGGTTTTACAATAAGTGAATAATTTTTAATGAATTTCCTATAGAAATTCGCGAAGCCCAAGAACCGTTGTAGTGCTTTGAGGTTCTCAGGAAGATCCCAATCTAAAATTGCCTGGACCTTCCTAGGATCCATACGGAAACCTGACGCAGATAAAAAATAACCCAGGAATTGTATCTCCTGAACGGCGAAGACACATTTTTCAATTTTAGCATATAATTCATTCGTCCGTAGGACCTGCAGTACTTGTCTGACATGCACCTCATGTGTTTTCAGATCGGACGAATAAATTAAAATATCATCTAGGTATATTACCACAAACCTGCCGATTAGATGACTAAAAATGTCATTAACGAAATGTTGAAAGACGGCAGGAGCATTGGTCAGACCGAAAGGCATAACTAGATTTTCATAATGCCCCTCAGGGGTGTTAAACGCTGTCTTCCACTCATCCCCCTCCTTAATACGAATCAGATTGTAGGCACCCCTAAGATCAAGTTTGGAGAACCACCTAGCACCCGCAATCTGATTAAACAGGTCAGGAATGAGAGGGAGAGGGTATGGGTCTCGGATGGTTATCTGATTTAATTCGCGAAAATCTAAGCAAGGACGCAGGCCCCCATCTTTCTTTTTAACGAAGAAAAACCCTGCAGCCACGGGTGAAGAAGAGGGTCTGATGTGTCCCTTAGCCAAGCTCTCGGAGATATAATCTTTCATGGCTTGTCTCTCTGGACCCGAAAGATTATATAACCTGGTCTTGGGTAATTTTGCGCCGGGAATAAGGTTAACCGGGCAATCATAAGGACGATGAGGTGGTAACTTCTGACAACCCTTTTCAGAAAAAACATCCTCAAAGTCCGAAATAAATGTAGGTAGGGTAGTTATGGAGGCGACTAAGCAATTGCTATTTAAGCAATTTTCTCTGCACTGCTCACTCCACTCCAATATCTCCCTGGCCTGCCAATCCACCACTGGATTGTGCGCTACCAACCAGGGAAGACCCAGCACTACCGGAGTGGGAAGCCCCTCCAGAACATAACCTCAAAGCATCTCGTTATGGTGGTCCCCTACCCGAAGGTGTAAATTATGAACCATGTGCGTGAGGTTTCTCTGAGACAGGGGAGCAGAATCAATAGCGAATATGGGAATGGGTCTCTGTAAAGTACAGAGAGACAAACCCAAAGTGCGGGCAAAATGGGCATCTATCAAATTTACCCCTGCTCCACTGTCTAGAAAGAAAGAAATAGTCTCCGTCTTATCACCAAAAATAATAACCGCTGGCAACACAAATTGCGATGTACGTATGGAGGAAACGTATACCCCCCGGCTGACATCCTCCACACAGCCTGGGGTTAGTAGTTTTTCCGACGGTCTTTTGTTTCTGAGGAAAGAAGGACAGACATTAATGAAATGACCCCTCTCCCCACAAAAAAAACAAACCCCACGCCTACGGCGAGCCTCAGGAGGACGGAACGGACGAGTAGTTCCTCCTAGCTGCATAGGCTCGTCTAAGTCCGTACAGACTAACTGCTGCTTGGGAGGGGTTACCAATTGCTCCGGTTTTTTCAACCTGACCCTAAGGCATCTATCTATTCGGATAGAAAGGGACATAACCGCATCAAGGGAAAAGGGGGTCTCATATAATGCAAGCGCATCCTTAACCCTTTCGGATAACCCAGAGCAGAACTGACTCCTGAGAGCCGGGTCGTTCCATTGGGTATCCGTAGCCCACCTATGGAATTCAGAGCAATACTCCTCTACCGGCCGCTCTCCTTGTAAGAGTCTCCGTAATCTTGATTCAGCCAGGGCGACTCGGTCAGGGTCATCATATATGAGACCCAAGGCCCCAAAAAACTCATCCACTGACCGAAGAGCCTGGGAATCAGTAGGTAAAGAGAACGCCCAGGACTGCGGATCCCCCTGCAGCAGGGAAATAACAACCCCCACCCGCTGATCTTCATTACCAGAGGAGTAAGGGCGCAGTTTAAAATATAACTTACAGGCCTCACGGAATGTCAAAAACTTGTCCCTTCCCCCAGAAAATCTGTCAGGGAGAGGGACCTTGGGTTCCGCAACAACCTGGTTACCAGTAGCAACCGCTGGGCTTGCAGTCAGTTGTAATTGCTGCTGTTGCTGGAGGACCGACGCCTTCAATCCTACCACCTCCAAAGACAGGCCATGAAATTGTTTGGACAGAGCAGCAATTTGATCCATACTGGATTCTAAGTAGGTAAAAAATATATATTTTTTTTTTACCTACACAAAATAAAGGCCAGAGATAATGTAATGACCGACGACACGCACAGGGAGGAAAACAGGGAAAGCCCTGCCCAAGGGAGAGGGAAAGGTGGTGACCCCTAACTCACCTTGCGGCTGGCACCTGACTGCCCTGACGTCCCTAGACGGGTTCCTCACCCGTGCGGCGATCGCGTGCCTAAACCCTGGCTTTCCCTAATATGAGCCCTGGATAGTGAACAGGCCGGTGGGATCGCTAGTCCACACCACTGTCACTAAGAGGGAAACACCAGGGAGAGGACAGACAAAACATACAAACACATACACCCAGGTGGGCGACCACAATAAACCAAAAAGGTCCAACAGGGATCTGGAGGGTAGCGTACTGGACCAACTACCAGCGAACGCAGCAACACAGCTCCAGAAGGTCAGAATAGATGTCCAGGCAGGAAGCTCTATCTCTGGCAACCAGAGAAGTGTGAGAGAGAAATATAAGGAGGTCTGGGAGTGCTGGACAAGGAACAGCTGAGGAGAAGGAGCTACGGATCCCTGAGTGAGCAAAAAAGGGTTTGCTAAGCAAACCCAGAAAGCTACCATAAGGAAAACAGCCCTATCTTAAATAGAGCGTGCAGCCAACCGCTGCGACTTCCTGACCCCGGGTATAACGGAGTCAGGCGTGGTCCTCGACACCCTCGTGACAACAGCAAGCAACAAAGAGAAAAAAATGTCACTTTTTTTTTTTTAAAAGGCCAGATATACTGTCACGACCGCTACCCCAGCAGCAGTCGTGTCGCACCAGACGGAGGGGAAGGGGGACCCTTATCTACGGATGGGAATAGTATGGCCACCCCTGACTAACCCTAAGCTGGCACCTGTCTGCCCTGATACCCAAGACGGGGTGTGAACCCGTGCGGCGAGCAGGATGCCTAAACCCTCAGTCACCCTAATCAAGCCTAGAGTGGGGAAAGGCCGATGGGAGCACTAGTCACCATCACTCATGTCTAGGAGAACAGCAGGGGAAGACAGCAACAAACAAACTATATCAAAGATAGACTTATCCAGTCACGAGCAGAGAAGGCGATCCCAATCACGACAGTCCACGCCGGACAAGAGCTCCACAGCAACACCATCAAACGATCTCCTTCAAAGGTCAGAATAGAACTGGAAGTAAGGACTATATCTGGCAATGACTGCAAGTGAAAGTGAAACTAATATAGTAGCTGGGAGTGGCAGACAGGACTCACCTGAGAAGGATGCCTACAAACTCCCAGTCAGGACAAAAAGGTTCACAAGGCACAACCCAGATGACATACCCTGAACCACGGAGCAAACTCACAAGCTATCGCGAGTAGCAAGTCGCTGCGACCTTCTCCTCCCAGACCTGTCTGGATCAGTCCAGTCGTGACACCTCCTCCATGTCTCCTGATGTACTGGCCTGTCTCCTGGTAGCGCCTCCATGCTCTGGACACTACGCTGACAGACACAGCAAACCTTCTTGCCACAGCTCGCATTGATGTGCCATCCTGGATAAGCTGCACTACCTGAGCCACTTGTGTGGGTTGTAGACTCCGTCTCATGCTACCTCAAGAGTGAAAGCAACGCCAGCATTCAAAAGTGACCAAAACATCAGCCAGGAAGCATAGGAACTGAGAAGTGGTCTGTGATCACCACCTGCAGAACCACTCCTTTATTGGGGGTGTCTTGCTAATTGCCTATAATTTCCACCTGTTGTCTATCCCATTTGCACAACAGCATGTGAAATTGATTGTCACTCAGTGTTGCTTCCTAAGTGGACAGTTTGATTTCACAGAATTGTGATTGACTTAGAGTTACATTGTGTTGTTTAAGTGTTCCCTTTATTTTTTTGAGCAGTGTATATACATATATGCGTGTGTATATATATATACATGCACATATAGGTCTAATTACATGTTTAATATGTTCACAGGTCAACCTAATATTACCTTCTCTAACTTCTCCTTTTTTCCATTTTTCAGACAAAATGACTCCTATAGTCCCATCTATATAGGTAGTATATCACCACATAATTATAGAGCCATATTTAGTCATATATTGAGTTATTTTGAATATTTTCTTGAAGCAGAGATCCATACAATATTATCGCAACGTTAGCAGCATATTTATTACACATAACAGTGAATAGCCTCTGTGTCTCATAATTCCTACTACGCTGCGTACTTCAATCCTGAGCGCCTGCGCAGTATACTATAAACACCCGTCTCCTCAAGCTCGATACTGTGACCTATGCGCATGCGCGAGCCGCGACACCGCTCTCGCGATATCTCGACATGACCACGAGTGCACGGACCTCCCCCAGCTCCACTTAAAGCCGCACACACTGCATACCCGGCGAGTCCTCCCGCTTCCCTATGATCTCCTGCATCAGGTCTGTAATTATCGCATTTACCATGCGCCTCAACTGCGTCCCTATTGCTACATATACTTGTTGCTAGTAGTCCAGATACTTCTGCCGCTCATTGATTGCTATTTACAACTAGTCTGCAACCATCGCACCTAGCATGCGCCTCAACGGCGTCTCTATTGCCGCATATGCTTGTCCTTAGTAGTCCTATGTATTTACAGATACTTGTGCCTTCCATTGTTGCTACTAACGACTCCTGCGCTCTTCAATGTACCCTACCTACAGCCTTGCTTATTTTGTTATCACCAACTCTGCTCATTATACCGGCTAATACTGACTCCTCTGTCATTATTAACCCTATATATGACTACTATCAGCTTCTCCTATTCTATTCTACTCCTATTCTACTCATGTACTTTCTACCTACAGCTCTCATCATTAATTTGTACCTATACTACTTTGATTTCACCCTTTCCTACTGTCAACCCTGGCTCTATTTATAAGTCAACTCTATTTTCACCTTTTATATTGACATTGTTTGTTCAACAGGTATTATCGCTTGAAATATAAAATATAAAATGTTCATTTCCCTGTACCTAGATAGTGTTAATATATGGGACCGAGACATGGGATCAACACAACTATGACTAAACCTATTGTCACTATCCTTACTACTTAGACCCACTGTCTCTACCATATCTTAAATACACTATCTAATAGGCTTACCAATAGCCATATTCCACGTTTATAACTTTATTACTATACTATAGTCAAAAGATGATACCCTATCTGTATAACATGTCATATTGTAATATATCTTACGATAATTTCCTTATATACAGGCGTTCACATCAACCCTACTAGACCAAACGAAGATAATGATCATGACATTACTGTCATGGTCTTACCTGCTTGCTGCTCTCCTTCGTTTGACATGTGCTGGCGGCCATCTTGGTTTCTGGGTTTCTTGTAGCCTTCCACCCTGCGGCTCCTCCTTCCCCTGGGAGGAGCTGGATGCCTAGCTCTTATATATAGGAGGTCTGTGGCTTCAGTTCCTTGCTTGGTCCTCTTGTGTTCACATGCTTCTAAGACTGCTGCTGCTTCTGGTTCCTGATCCTGGCTTCGTCTGACTACCCTGCTGGTTCCTGATCCTGGCTTCGTCTGACTACCCTGCTGGTTCCTGATCCTGGCTTCCTCTGACTACCCTGCTGGTTCCTGATCCTGGCTTCGTCTGACTACCCTTCTGGTTCCTGACCTCTGGCTTCGCAAAGACTCTGCTCGGTTTCACCATCCGTTTGGACTTTTGCTTTACAGCTTTATTTTCAATAAAGCCTTCTTATTTTCATTTATCTCTTGTTGTACGTCTGGTTCATGGTTCCGTGACATTAGGACCAAGCCATGAATTCTGACGGTACAGGGCCATCCTCGCTACCCACGCTGGTTGCCAGACTTGATCAGCAGGATCACCTGTTGGGTCGGTTCGCTGTGGCGTTGCAAACCCTGCTTGAACGCACGGCTCATTTCGCTCCCGTTGCCGATGGGTCGGTTGTCGCTCCTGGGCTCGCTCCTACTGCCGCTCCGGTTGTTGCGCCAGAGTCTACCCCGACACCTGTTGTTGCGCCTGCGGTGTTTCGGGGTATGACCGGTTCTGCCCCTCTTCCACAGCGCTTTGGGGGAGAGCCAACTCAGTGCCGAGGTTTCCTTAACCAGGTGGGCATTTATTTCGAGTTGCTGCCACATGCCTTTCCTACTGAGAGATCAAAGGTGGGCTTCTTGATCTCGCTGCTCTCGGACAAGGCCTTGGCCTGGGCCAGCCCTTTATGGTAGAACAACAATCCGGTGGTTGCCGAGTTTTCCGGTTTTGTTGCTTCTCTTCGGAAGGTATTCGATGTGCCGGCTCGTGCTGCCTCTGCTGCGAAGCTCCTTATGTCCATCAGACAGGGTTCACGATCCGTAGCTGAATACGCCATTGAGTTTCGTACCCTGGCAGCAGAGGTGGGCTGGAATAATGAGGCTCTGGTCGCTGCTTTCTCTCATGGTCTCTCGGATGCCTTGAAGGATGAGGTTGCAGCTAAGGACCTACCAGTTGAGCTCGAGTCTCTTATTTCTTTCCTGATTTTGATTGACACCAGACTCAGGGAGAGACCTTCCTTTAAGGAGAACCTGCGGAGGTCTTCTAACAGATTGGTGCCTACGTTTGCTGTCCCACCCGTGCCTCCCTCTCCTCCCACGCCTCCTGGGGATGACTTGTCTGGGGGTGAACCCATGCAGCTGGGGTTTGCTCGCCTGTCCGAGGGGGAGAGGGCACTCCGGAGACGCGAGGGCCGATGCATGTACTGTGGTCTCGGTGGGCATTTTCGGTTGGCATGTCCGAACCGTCCGGGAAACGCTCGTACCCTGAGATCCTGTCGGGGGCAGATCTTGGGTGGAGTCTCCTCGTCCCCGGTTTCCCGTGTTGACAAACCACTGATCACTGTTGTCCTCTCCTGGGTCGGGGGCTCGGTGACGACCCAGGCGTTGGTGGACTCTGGTGCTGGTGGTTTGTTCATTGATAGTGTGTTCGCTGCTGCCAATTCCATTCCTCTGCAGGCTCGAGGTTCCCCACTGGCTCTTGAGGCGATAGACGGCAGACCCCTTCTGCCGCCACACGTGACTCATGAGACCCTTCCAGTGGGGATAGCCATTGGTGCCGTTCACAGAGAGTCTGTCTGCCTCCAGGTTATTTCGTCTCCACACTACTCGGTGGTCTTGGGGTACCCCTGGCTCCAGAAGCATAATCCGACTTTCGATTGGAGATCGGTCGAGATCCTCTCGTGGTCACCGCAGTGTGGGGCTAGTTGCATCCATGGGTCTGTCAAGTTGCTGTGTACTTCCTCGGACTCTCTGTTGCCTCCTGAATACGAGGAGTACCGGGATGTATTCGATAAGGTGCGCGCGGTTGCCCTACCTCCGCACCGCCCATACGATTGTGCCATAGAGTTACAACCTGGTGCCGTTCCTCCTCGTGGCAAAGTCTATCCACTGTCGGTAGCGGAGAATGAGGCCATGGAGGAGTACGTGAGGGAGGCGCTTTCACGCGGACACATTCGCAAATCTTCGTCCCCGGCAGGGGCTGGATTTTTCTTTGTGAAAAAGAAGGGCGGTGAGTTGAGGCCTTGCATCGATTACAGGGGTCTCAATCGCATCACGATCAAGAACGCTTACCCGATACCCTTGATTTCCGAGCTGTTCGATCGCCTTAAAGGGGCCACGGTCTTTACCAAACTCGACCTGAGGGCGGCATATAACCTGGTAAGGATCAAGGCGGGCGATGAGTGGAAGACCGCGTTTAACACCAGGACCGGTCATTACGAATCCTTGGTTATGCCCTTTGGGTTGTGCAATGCGCCCGCAGTCTTTCAGGAATTCATCAACGATGTTTTCCGTGACCTGTTGCAGCAGTGTGTGGTAGTCTATTTGGATGACATCTTGGTATATTCTGAATCCATGGAGGCCCACATTCTGGATGTCAGACGAGTGTTGCAACGGTTACGAGAGAACAAGCTGTTCGGTAAGCTTGAGAAATGCGAATTTCACCGATCCCAGGTAACCTTCTTAGGTTACATCATTTCCGCTGAGGGGTTCTCCATGGATCCTGAGAAGGTTTCGGCTGTCTTACAGTGGCCCCAGCCCAGTGGTCTTCGTTCCCTGCAGCGCTTTTTGGGCTTCGCCAATTATTATCGGAAGTTCATCAGGGACTTTTCCATGTTGGCCAAGCCTCTCACGGATCTGACCAGGAAGGGCAGTAATTCCCAGGTCTGGCCGCTCGAGGCCATCCGAGCTTTTGAGGCCCTAAAGTCCGCCTTTGTGTCGGCTCCGATTCTGTCGCATCCCAACCCTGGGTTGCCCTTTGTCCTCGAGGTGGACGCGTCTGAGACGGGAGTAGGCGCCCTTCTGTCTCAGCGTAGAACACCAGAGGGTCCTCTGCTTCCTTGTGGGTTTTACTCCCGGAAACTGTCTTCCGCGGAGTGCAACTATCAGATTGGTGACAGGGAGTTATTGGCCATCGTGCAGGCCCTTAAAGAATGGAGGCACTTGCTCGAGGGTTCGGTGGTTCCGGTTCTCATCCTGACGGACCACAAGAATCTGACCTACCTTTCTGAGGCCAAGAGATTGACACCACGTCAGGCCAGATGGGCTCTGTTCTTGTCACGTTTTAATTACGTGGTCTCCTACCTACCCGGTTCCAAGAACATCAGGGCGGATGCCTTATCACGGCAGTACTCCGAGCTGTCCAGGGAGGAGTCGATTCCGACTTCGGTCATACCTCCGAATCAGATCCTGGCCGCCATTCGCACCAGCCTGACCTCTCCCCTGGGTGAGCAGATTTTGGCGGCTCAATCTGGTGCTCCCTCTGGGAGACCCAACGGCAGATGTTTTGTGCCTGAGGAGTTGCGCACTCGGTTGTTGCGAACCTACCATAACTCCAAGACCGCGGGGCATCCTGGAAAGAATCAGCTGTCCTGGGCTGTTTCACGTCTGTTCTGGTGGCCTTCCCTACGTTCCGACATCGCCGCATATGTAGCGGCATGCTCCGTTTGTGCCCAGAGTAAGTCCCCTCGGCACCTTCCGTTGGGCCTTCTGCAACCCATAGCCACCGGGGAGCGCCCATGGTCACTCCTGGGGATGGATTTCATTGTGGACCTCCCTGCATCCCGAGGCCATACGGTCATTCTCATGATTGTGGATCGGTTTTCCAAAATGTGCCACTGTGTTCCTCTCAAGAAGTTACCCTCTGCACAAGAGTTGGCCACGATTTTTGCCAGGGAGGTCTTCCGGTTGCACGGTTTGCCTAAGGAGATTGTGTCGGATCGGGGGAGTCAGTTTGTGTCCAGGTTCTGGCGCGCCTTTTGCTCCCAGTTGGGGATTCATCTCTCCTTCTCCTCGGCCTACCACCCTCAGTCCAATGGGGCCGCAGAACGATCCAATCAGGCCTTGGAGCAATTCCTTCGTTGCTATGTCTCCGATCACCAAGACTATTGGGTTGACCTCCTGCCTTGGGCTGAGTTTGCCAGGAACACGGCGGTGAACTCTTCCTCTGGGACGTCTCCCTTCATGGCCAATTATGGGTTCCAACCTGCCGTGTTACCGGAGGTATTCTCTCCCCAGGATATTCCGGCTGTGGAGGATCACCTTTCCGTCCTACGTGCTTCTTGGGTACAGATCCAGAAGTCCCTTGAGGTCTCTGCGCAGCGCCAGAGACTCCAGGCTGATCGCAGACGAGCGCCTGCTCCTTCCTACCAGGTCGGAGACCGTGTATGGTTGTCCACCCGCAACCTCAACCTTCGAGTGCCCACTCCCAAGCTGGCGCCTCGCTTTGTTGGTCCCTTCCGAGTGCTTCGCAGGGTAAACCCGGTAGCCTATGCCCTTGCGCTTCCTCCTGGCATGCGGATCTCCAACGTGTTTCATGTCTCCCTGTTGAAGCCACTGGTGTGTAATCGTTTCACTTCCTCGGTTCCTCGGCCTCGTCCGGTCCAAGTGGGCAATCGTGAGGAATATGAGGTGAGCAATATCCTGGACTCACGCCTGGTCCGCGGTCGGTTGCAGTTTTTGGTCCATTGGCGTGGTTATGGTCCAGAGGAGCGTTCCTGGGTTCCCTCCGCAGATGTCCATGCTCCTGCCTTGCTCCGAGCCTTCCACGCACGCTTCCCTCAGAAACCGTTTTGTGCTCCGCGGAGGAGGGGCCCTTGAGGGGGAGGTACTGTCATGGTCTTACCTGCTTGCTGCTCTCCTTCGTTTGACATGTGCTGGCGGCCATCTTGGTTTCTGGGTTTCTTGTAGCCTTCCACCCTGCGGCTCCTCCTTCCCCTGGGAGGAGCTGGATGCCTAGCTCTTATATATAGGAGGTCTGTGGCTTCAGTTCCTTGCTTGGTCCTCTTGTGTTCACATGCTTCTAAGACTGCTGCTGCTTCTGGTTCCTGATCCTGGCTTCGTCTGACTACCCTGCTGGTTCCTGATCCTGGCTTCGTCTGACTACCCTGCTGGTTCCTGATCCTGGCTTCCTCTGACTACCCTGCTGGTTCCTGATCCTGGCTTCGTCTGACTACCCTTCTGGTTCCTGACCTCTGGCTTCGCAAAGACTCTGCTCGGTTTCACCATCCGTTTGGACTTTTGCTTTACAGCTTTATTTTCAATAAAGCCTTCTTATTTTCATTTATCTCTTGTTGTACGTCTGGTTCATGGTTCCGTGACAATTACCTTACCTATATGATCTGCCGTACTCCTATCCTGCTTATTGTCACATCATGCACCTTATTATTTAGAAGTGATAGCCATCCACTGAAACTACAATATTTTGTTTATTCCTTTGATAATGTCTTTATTTATTTATTGTAACACTAAAAACACGATGTAACTATTTTTAGGCCGTGATCAAGGTCCTAGTAGGACTGAAACGTTACGTTGGCCAATTGCAATATATAAACAAGATCCTTTTGGGATGGACAACAAATAAATGAATTGAATTTTGAAAAACGACTTATCGAGTGCCGTGGTTTCTATATTTATGCTCCAATTACACAATCCTACGATTGATTGGACCAGAGGGGAACTGGTGAGTTGGGTATTACCTGCAGTCATAAAGGAGTATGCTGATGTGTTCTCATCGTCGCCCACAGAGGCTCTTCCTCCCCATAGACCTTATGATTGCGCCATAGTCCTGGAGAAGGGGGCAAGGTTTCCTAAGGGGCGTATTTACAATCTTTCCAAACCTGAACGTGAGGCCATGGAAGATTACATTAAGGAGAGTCTCATTAAGGGGCACATTAGACCCTCGGTTTCTCCCATGGGGGCGGGGATTTTCTTTGTTAAGAAGAAGGATGGTGGTCTTAGACCCTGTATAGATTACCGGAAATTAAATGAGATCACTATCCGGAATACTTACTCCCTCCCATTGATTCCGGATTTATTTAACCAGGTATTAGGGGCGGCCTTGTTTTCTAAGATTGATTTAAGAGGAGCATACAATTTAATCCGAATCAAGGAGGGGGACGAGTGGAAAACAGCATTCAATACCCCGGCTGGTCACTTTGAATATCTCGTTATTCCTTTTGGACTCAGCAATGCCCCGGCTGTGTTCCAAAATTTCATGAACGATATTCTTAGGGAGTTCTTGGGAAAATATGTCATTGTATATCTCGACGACATTTTATAGCCATGGCTATGACCGTGACTCCTGAACCGCATGCGGTTGTCAGCAGTTTAGTTTGGTTGGCAATCACAGGTGAGGGCAGTGGTATTTGCCTCACCTGTGGTTGCCGCTGGCAACAGTATGTACATTGCAGCTTGCTATGTTATGCATGCGGTTTCGTGTGATATGTATGTCTGTGTGCATTCTGTCTTATGTGTGGTGTGCACTTACATCTTCCCTTCACTGTGGTTGCCCGTGGCAACGTTTGGTTGTAGTGTGTACATGTGGTGGCAGTGTCCCGGCCTTCGGGCTGACTCCCAGGACATGCTTGCCATGCATGTCGTTGCCTGCGGAAACAGCCACAGTGTGTTCTTCAGTTGGACACTGTCTGTTTGAGTTTGTGTTTCCCTTCCCTGGTGCTGGAAGGGTTAACTCCCTTCCCAGTGTGTGTGTGACTCACTGGGTGTGTCTGACTGCTGGGTGTGGCTTCCTGGCCTATACAGCCTCACTGTTAGCATATGTCTGTGGGTTGCTTCAGCCATGCTTAGCTGGAGCAGCCTCCTGTGTTTACCAACTGCCAGTGAGAGCCACCCTTGTGGTTCATAAATATTATGTCACATTAAGTTTATGTACATCTTTATGTGTGATGTCTATGTGATGGTCTGTTGGGATTTTCCTATGTTGTTTAGTGCAGCTTATGGATCTGGATTCCTGTTTGCACAGGGATCCAGTCAGCAAGGCTGTGGCAGGTAGGTGGAACTCGGATAGTTCACCTGCCATATCCGTAAGTCTGTTTGTGTTCCCCTTTTCCCTGCAGCTTGGCCAGTGAGACCCCTGTTCCTCCGTGTCCAGTAGGAACAGGCCGTCTTACCTTGACTCCTAGTCCAGGGACTGGTCGGAGGGTGAGTTAGGGATCCGAGGTTCCGGAGCATGGTTCCTCCTACCTTAAATGTCGGCCCATGCAGCTAGGAGTTAGGGTCAGGTTAGGGACGCTTTAGGAGGTGACCTGCTCCCTAATCCTGTTGTCCTGGCCGAGCAGCCATAACATCACGTGGCATCGCACGGCTGAGGATTTTCCCCATCCTCAGCCGTGACATGGAGGTGTTGAGAGAGAACCAATTATCTGCTAAACAGGAAAAATGTGTTTTTGGGGTGCAGGAGATTATATTTCTCGGACATGTTCTGACTCCCCATGCCATATAGATGGATCCTAGCAAGGTTTTAGCGATTAAGGAATGGGTAAGACCATCATCCTTAAAGGCCTTACAACGTTTCCTTGGATTTGCTAACTACTACCGTAAGTTCATAAAGAATTTCTCGGTAATCGCTAGACCACTGACCGACCTCACTAAAAAAGGGGCGGATCTGGAAAATTGGTCTACTGAGGCCTTCGATTCATTTGAAACCCTAAAGGATGCTTTCAGTAGCGCTCCCGTTCTAACCCAGGCAGATCAGGAAAAACCTTTTATCGTGGAGGTGGATGCTTCTGAGGACGGGGCAGGAGCAGTCCTCTCGCAAGGTCCTGCTACCCTCACTAACCTGAGACCTTGTGCTTTTTTTTCTAGAAAGTTTTCCCCCTCTGAGAGAAATTATGACATAGGAAATCGGGAGTTACTGGCCATTAAGTGGGCATTTGAAGAATGGAGACATTTTCTTGAGGGGGCAAAACATTGTGTTGCTGTTGTTACCGATCATAAGAACCTAATGTTTCTCGAGTCGGCTAAAAGGTTAAATCCCCGTCAGGCTAGATGGGCATTGTTTTTTACTCGCTTTAATTTTTCCTTAACTTTCAGACCTGGTAGTAGAAACGTGAAGGCCGACGCACTCTCTCGGAGTTTCTGTGCGTACCAGCCTGCAGAGACTCCACCTGAAACCATTTTACCAGCTAAGGTCTTCGTAGCAGCCTTGTCTCAGGACATCACGACTCTCATCAAGGCTGAACAACACCTAGCTCCGCCATCCACTCCTACAGATAAGTTGTTTGTTCCCGTACAGTTTCGTCTCCAACTGCTGGGTGAGTGTCATGACTCTGTTTTTTGTGGACATCCGGGCATTGAGGGCACTAAAGAGCTGGTTTCCAGATCATTCTGGTGGCCTACTTTAACTAGAGACGTCAAGTCTTATGTGTTGGCCTGTGAGGTTTGTGCGAGGTCTAAGACCCCTAGGACTCGCCCGGCGGGGGATCTACGACCCTTACCCATTCCCAGTAGACCCTGGTCTCATATCTCGATGGATTTTATCACTGATCTGCCACCTGCAGAGGGTAAAACTGTGGTTTGGGTAGTGGTCGATAGATTCAGCAAGATGGCTCACTTTATTCCCCTGCCTAAACTCCCGAGTGCGAAGACCCTAGCATCTTTTTTTGTGGAACAAATTGTACGTTTACATGGCATTCCAGTATCTGACAGGGGTGTGCAGTTTGTATCCAAGTTTTGGAGGGCCTTCTGTCTGAGATGCCGGATTTCTCTGTCCTTTTCATCTGCTTATCACCCTGAAAGTAATGGACAGACTGAGCGCCTCAATCAGTCGGTGGAACAATTTTTCAGGGCATATGTTGCAGATGATCAACAGTTGTGGGTGAAATACCTTCCATTAGCCGAGTTTGCTCTGAATAACCGTGTTAATTTCTCTGCTGGGGTCTCTCCTTTTTTTTGTAACTATGGCTTTCACCCTCATTTTCTTTCTGGGTCATCCGTCTCCTCCTCTAACCCTGAGGCAGATAGGCTCTCCTCTGAACTGTCCACAGTATGGGCTCGGGTTCAATCGAACCTGGAAAAGGCTCAAGATACTCAAAGAGTCAAGGCCAATAGGAGACGTTCCACGGGGGTGAACTTTCAGGTGGGTGATAAGGTGTGGTTGTCCTCTAAAAATCTTTCACTCAAAGTTGCTTCAAGAAAGTTTGCTCCTCACTTTGTAGGGCCGTACAAAATCGTAGAGGTGATTAATCCTGTATCATTTAGGTTAGAATTGCCCAACTCGTTCCACATTCACGATGTATTTCACAAGTCCCTACTAAAAAAATACATCAAACCTATTGTACCGTCACAAGCCGCGCCTCTGCCTGTTCTGGTTAAGGATTCTGTGGAGTATGTGGTATCTAAAATTGTGGATGTCAGGAGAGTGCGTAATTCCTTGCAGTATCTGGTGCACTGGAAGGGCTATGGACCTGAGGAGAGGTCTTGGGTACCAGCTAGGGAGGTTCATGCCCCTAGACTGGTTAAGAAATTTCATGAGGATCATCCCGAGAAGCCGTCACCTGAGTCCTTGGGTCCGGTGGCCCCGCGTAAAAGGGGGGGTACTGTCACGGCGCCGTCTAGGAGGCGGGCACGTCCAGAGAGCGCGCGCATCATCAGTGCGTGCAGCGTCACCCGCGCTCCTGATAATACTATGTGTGCATCTATCTGCATTCATGCTAATAGTTTTAGGGCTGAGCACCGAGCTGATCACTTGGTGCTCGGCTATGTAGTCTGTGTGAAGTCATGTGACGCTGGCCACGTCACATGACCCCTCTAGCTCCCTATTTATACAGGCAATCTGCTGGCCACAGATTGCCTGTTATTTAGGTTCCACCTGCGATTTTGTCTTTCCTGGCGCACTGACCCCCTTGCTGAACTCCTGACCATCCTCTGCTGACTCCTTTGGTACTTCACGACTCTCCTGGTATTTATGACCCCGGCTTCTCCTGACTATTCTCTGCTTGCTCCATTTGTACTTTGTAGATTTCCTGGTATTGACTCGGTCTGTTCACGTTCTGTTGTTTGTCTGTCTGTCATCCCTGCACTTATTCCAAGCTAGGGATTGCCGTCCAGTTGTCCCCTGTCATTAGGACTCGCGAGGCAAGTAGGCAGGGCCAGGGGTGAGGGTGGAGCGCAGTGGTCACTTCCCTCCCCCCTGTGTGTGTGTGTACGTCACCGTTACAGATGGGGTCACTTTTATGGAGTTTCTACTCTAGGGGTGCATCAAATGGGATTTGGTGTCAAAAAAACAGTCCAGCAAAATCTGTCTTTCAAAAACCATATGGCGCACCTTTTCCTCTACGCCATACTGTGTGGCCGTACAGTAGTGTACGACCACATATGGGGTGTTTCTGTAAACGGCAGAGTCAGGGCAATAAAGATACAGTCTTGTTTGGCTGTTAACCCTTGCTTTGTTAGTGGAAAAAATGGGTTAAAATGGAAAATTTGCAAAAAAATGTAAATTCTCAAATTTTATCTACATTTGCCATTAACTCTTGTGGAACACCTAAAGGGTTAACGACGTTTGAAAAAAATCTGTTTTGAATACCTTGAGGGGTGTAGTTTCTAGAATGGGGTCTTTTTGGGGTGGTTTCTATTATGTAAGCCTCACAAAGTGACTTCAGACCTGAACTGGTCCCTAAAAATTTGTTTTTTGAAAATTTCCAAAAAATTTCAAGATTTTCTTCTAAACTTCTAAGCCTTGTAGCATCCCCAAAAAATAAAATATCATTCCCAAAATGATCCAAACAGGAAGTAGACATATGGGGTGTGGCGAAACCAACCTCGCCACTGGGTTTTGGAGGGGCCTGGCTACCAGCCTCTTGCCCCAGGATTATGGGCCCTCTCATCAGCCAGGCCTCATTTGTTCACAAAGGACTTGGACTAACTTGAACTCTCACCCCCACGAATTAGACCAGGGTTCAAGTTAGTCCATTACGTTTGGTAATTGTATTTTGTGGATTGCGTCTCAGACAATGCTCATTGTGTTAGTTAATTGCGTCTCAGACAATGCTCATTGTATTTTGTTTATTGCGTTACAGACAGAGGGAAGGGGATTTTGTGTACAATTGCTGGGGAGGTTTGAATACTGTAAATGCATATGATTGGCTGTTTTTACAAAACCCTGTGGGCTGTGGCCTTGTTGGAAGATGTGTATAAAATGCTTGAGTGTTAGAATAAAGTGGTTGCTTTTATACCTTCATGAAGTTTTGGCTCATGTTTGGGGAATGCGATAACTACACTCTTGGGGATTGCTATATTACAATACTCCCCTGAGTATAAGCTCTTGTAAGAGCTTGTTCATGGTTCCTGCTCTCTGGATGTAGGAGAGGTTCACCCACTGGAAGCTAAAGCCCAGTCTTTAGTCCAGCGTGGGTGGAGGACGGTAAGACCCCAACCAAGATTCGGCGGTTCGTGGGGTCTGCAGTGCGTACGGTGTCAAGTGGAGTGCTTGGAGTCCTCTGGAAGCACTAGGAGCATATAGCGACGGAGGTACCCGGTCAGGGTGCTAGACGTTCCATTACATGGGGAATGTAAAGTAATAACTATTTTTGGAGGTACTATTATGTAGTATAGAAGTAGAGAAATTGAAACTTGGAAATTTTTTATTTTTTACATATTTTTGCTAAATGTAGTATTTTTTTATAAATAAAAATGAATTTTTTTGATTCCATTTTACCAGTGTCATGAAGTACAATATGTGACGAAAAAACAATCTCAGAATGGCTTGGATAAGTCAAAGCGTTTTAAAGTTATCACCACTTAAAGGGACACTGGTCAGATTTGCAAAAAATTGCCTGGTCCTTAAAGGGAATCTGTCATGAGATTTGAGGCCTATACCCTAAACATAAGGCCAGGTCCCTACTAATACCCTGAATCCGAAACTGAACCTATTAAATTTGCCTGTGGCTCTATTAGCACATAAAACAGGTTTTTATAACCTGTCACTCACGTACCAAATGTGTCCAAGGGGACGTCTCATCATGCAGGGTGCCCGGTTGCAGCCGCCTTCCGACTAGAAATCGCCGCCCTCCCTTTCAATAGAGCCGCCTACCTCACTTCATCGCCGCCTCCGAAATCATCCGCTCTCCTCAGCCAGATCCCGCGCGTGCGCACTAGGTATAACTAGAAATAGATCAAAAGGGAGCCTCTGTAGAAAAGCAGCCTGTGCGCTCCGACCCTCCGAACAGCTTTGCACCCGGCTGTAAGAGGTTGGATGGCTGCAATAGGGCGGTCAAGGAAGGTTTGAGCGAAGTGCGCCGGCCGGCGCATGTGCACTTCGCTCAACGAGGCCGCTGCCAGGAGTCCGCACGGGCGCATCAGGTTATACCTAGTGCGCATGCGCGGGATCTGGCTGAGGAGAGCGGACGATTTCGGAGGTGGCGCTGAGGTGAGGGAGGCGGCGATGAGGTGAGGTAGGCGGCTCTATTGAAAGGGAGGGCGGCGATTTCTAGTCGGAAGGCGGCTGCAGCCGGGCACCCTGCATGATGTGTGCATGAGACGTCCCCTTGGACACATTTGGTACGTGAGTGACAAGTTATAAAAACCTGTTTTATATGGTAATAGAGCCACAGGCACATTTAATAAGGTCAGTTTCGGATTCAGGGTATTAGTAGGGACCTGGCCATATGTTTAGGTTATAGGCCTCAAATCTCATGACAGAATCCCTTTAAGGTGAAATAAGGCTGTGTTCCAAAGGGGTTAAAGGCCTGGGGTATGGACATCTGTGCGCTGCGCTGGGACACAGAAGTGGATGTACTAGATGATGGTGCTTGAGAAGGTCCAGGTGCAGAGCAGGAGGCATCCAGGCCTTTGTCTTGGACAGGTGATTGGCCAACACGTAACACAGGGGAAGAGGAGGCAGTGGTGTGACCCGCAGACACTGATTGTGGACCCAGGCGTTCGGCCCACCTATTAGGGTGCTTTGATGCCATGTGGCGGATCATGCTGGTGGTGCTGAGGTTGCTAGTGTTCACGTCCCTGCTCGTTTTGGTACGGCACTGTCACGCCCTGCCCTGTCGGTGTTCTGAGGAGATCTGTCAGAATTGCTGCACGTGACTCGATCTGACAGTTTGTTTTGTTGTGGGTTTGAACAGAATCCTACCTCCCATGTGGTTTGTTTGCTTATTTATGAGGCTATTTATTCCTCCCTCTCCCTATAGCCTTTGCGGGTTATAGTTCTTCCTTGTTTGCGCTCTGGAAGTTTTGGTGGATCGTCTGCTCCAACTCATCTATAGAATAGTCCTTTTCCCTTTTTCCTTCTGTGTCTGTTTTTACTAGGCCCCTAGAGTGACGCTAGCTGCTTCAGTTGTGGAAGGTGCTGGTTGTCTCTTTCTCTCTTCCCTACAGCTGAGGGTTTGGTCCAGTGTGTTACAGCTTTAGGTACATGGGCATGTGCATATCTACCATCGAGATATGCACATGGGCATAGCAGCGTAGGGAAAGTCTCTTAGGGATTGCTAGGAGGTGACCCCTTTGTTCCCTAGATTTTGGGGCCTAGTCAGTTGTTTTGTTTGCTTTGTGGTGTTCTGTTTCCTTCCCTTATCTTACCTACCGTGACAGGCACAGGTTGCAAATGACAATTTTTTTTTATCACTTTCCTCAAAAAAGCGCTATACTGCGGAACACCTATCCCTTGGCAAGGGATATTGCCGCAAGGGGGTGCTCCGAGGAACTGTTTTGGCCTGCTTGCTGTGGCCCACCTTCTCCCTTTTGCCCCCCCACTGCCTCTTCCAGCCTGTTGCGGTGCTGCGGATCACTCCCCCTCTGTACTGCTGTCCTTGCTCGGCTTGCCACCTTCCCAGGTTGGGTCAGTGATTTCATCGTCCACCACCTCCTCTTCCACTTCCTGACGCTGGTCATCCTCCTGACTTGTTGACCTAACAAGAACCTCACTTATTGACAACTGTGTCTCATCCTCATCATGAACCTCTTGAGACACTAATTGCGGTTGACTTATTGGCAACTGTCTCTCATCATCATCATCCACCTTGTGAAACACTAATTGCCGTTCCCCACTGTCATCTTTTTCTGACTTTGGATGCTCAAGAGTTTGGGAATCAGTGCACAAGATCTCCTCATGTCCCTCTTCAAGTGGGCTTGGCGAGAGGGCTAAATCAAGGAATGGCAATCAAAAAAGCTCCTCGGAATATCCGAGTGTGAGATCACTTGTTTGCCAAGACTCTCCATGGTGGGAGGAAGGAGGATCAGGGTGAGGATTCTGTTGACCAGACTCTTGGCTACTGAGACTGGACTTTGTGGAAGACAGGGTGGTGCTTAACCGACTGGAAGCATTATCTGCTGCAATCCAACCGACCACCTGGTTGCACTGGTGTGACTTTGAGAGTGGTGTCCTGTGCCGCTCGCAAACTGGGACATGAAGCTAGGTATCGTGGATGAGTGTGTTTCTTGTGCTCTGGCAGCAGGCATAGTTTCACCGTGCCCAGGGCCACAGCCTCTGCGTGCACCATCAGCAGCACGGCCACTTCCCTGTCCCCTACAGCTCTCCTTGAGCATGTTAAATGGTAAATATGCTTGCAAGAATGTCACATGTACAGTAGTGCAGGTTTTGCAAGTGTATGCGCAAATAAATTAAACTGAATGTCACAGATATTTAGGATGCACAAACGGTATACAGGAGATGTAGTGCAGGTAATGTCGCTGTCACCAGCGGCAAAAAATTTTAACTGAATGTCACTGATATTTAGGATGTGCAGATGTAGCGCAGGTAATGTAGCTGTCACCAGCGGTGAAAAAATTCAACTGAATGTCACAGATATTTAGGATGCGCAAACATTATACAGGAGATGTAGCGCAGGTAATGTAGCTGTCACCAGCGGTGAAAAAATTCAACTGAATGTCACAGATATTTAGGATGCGCAAACGTTATACAGGAGATGTAGCGCAGGTAATGCCGCTATCACCAGCGGCGATAAAATGTAACTGAATGTTACTGATATTTAGGATCCGCAAACATTATATAGGAGATGTAGCGCAGGTAATGTCGCTGTCAGCAGTGACCAAACAATTGCGCTGAATGTCACAGATATTTAGGATGCGCAAATGTAACACAACAGATGTAGCAGAGGTTGTTTCATTGTCAGCAGGGTCCAAACAACTGCACGCAATTTAGCGCAGGTTGCGCTAATAATATATATTGCAGCCAGATAAAACAATAGTCCTTAAAAACTTTTGGGTCTCTAACACCTTTCAAGACCAAATCTTGCCTAAAAAAACTATAATTCCTGTCCCTACACTATCTGTCCCTTCTCCTGCAGCTCTCCCTGACTAAGACTGAGCCGAACCACGTGTCATTGGGGTTACAGCCAGCCAATCACTATAATGCCAGTAACCAACATGGCTACGGCATTACAGTGAGTGCCAATACTTCTCTCACATTTATTGGCTGCATAGCAGCCAACAAACGTGCGGGGAGGAGACTCGAGCATCGCGCTCGAGCACACGCGGTGTTCGGCTGGAGTCAAAATGGTGTTCTGACGAGCATGCTCGCCCAACAGTAGTCAAGATCTGTGGCATCTAAGTGGTTTATAGAGGGACTGGGTTCCCCCTGTGCCTCATCCGGCCACCTATGATGCAATCACAGAGTCCCGATGGCAGCCATAGAAAAAGGGGAGGCCTGGCAATCGCCTCCTGGGTTGCCATATGTGGTAGAGTATTAGACCCTGCTAGAGGAAGGGTCTAATAGATGGTCTGCAGTTTTAACACTGACTGGGCAAATACATTAGCATACAGAAGTATGGGAATGTATTTTACCAGTGATCAAATGAGTATAAGTTTAACCCTTTAGGGACCGGGCTAATTTTCACCTTAAGGACCAAGCCATTTTTTGCATATCTGACCAGGGTCAATTTAAGTGGTGATAACTTTAAAACGCTTTGACTTATCCAGGCCATTCTGAGATTGTTTTTTCATTATATATTATACTTCATGCCACTGTTAAAATGAAGTAAAAAAAATAAATTTTTATTTATAAAAAAATACCAAATTTACCAAATTTTTTAAAAAAATTGCAAATTTCCAAGTTTCAATTTCTCTACTTCTATAATACATAGTAATACCTACAAAATAGTTACTACTTTACATTCCCGATATGTCTACTTCGTGTTTGGATCATTTTGGGAATTACATTTTATTTTTTGGGGATGTTACAAGGCTTAGAAGTTTAGAAGCACTTTTCAAGTCCAGTTCAGGTCTGAAGTCACTTTGTAAGGCTTACATTATAGAAACCACCCAAAAATGACCCATTATAGAAACTACACCCATCAAGGTATTCTAAACGGATTTTATAAACTTTGTTAACCCTTTAGGTGTTCCACAAGAATTAATGGAAAATATTTTTTGGCAGATTTTCCATTTTAATAATTTTTTTCCAGTTAAAAAGCAAGGTTTAACAGCCAACCAAAACTCAATATTTATGGCTCTGATTCTGTAGTTTACAGAAACACCCCATATGTGGTCGTAAACCGCTGTACGGGCACACTGCAGGGCGCAGAAGGAAAAGAATGCCATATGGTTTTTGGAAGGCAAATTTTGCTGGACTGGTTTTTTGACACCATGTCCCATTTAAAGCCCCCCTGATGCACCCCTAGAGTAGAAACTCCCAAAATATGACTCCATTCTACAAACTACACCCCTCAAGGTATTCAAAACAGATTTTACAAACGTCATGAACCCTTTAGATGTTCCACAAGATTTAATGGAAAATAGAGATACAATTTTAAAATTTCACTTTTTTGGCAGATTTTCCATTTTAATAATTTTTTTCCAGTTACAAAGCAAGGGTTAACAGCCAAACAAAACTCAATATTTATGGCTCTGATTCTGTAGTTTACAGAAACACCCCATATGTGGTCGTAAACCACTCTACGGGCACACGGCAGGGCACAGAAGGAAAGGAATGCCGTACGGTTTTTGGAAGGCAGATTTTGCTGGACTGTTTTTTTGACACCATGTCCCATTTGAAGCCCCCCTGATGCACCCCTAGAGTAGAAACTCCAAAAAAGTGACCCCATTTTAGAAACTACGGGATAGGGTGGCAGTTTTGTTGGTACTATTTTAGGGTACATATGATTTTTGGTTGCTCCATATTACACTTTTTGTGAGGCAAGGTAACAAGAAATAGCTGTTTTGGCACCATTTTTATTTTTTGTTATTTACAACATTCATCTGACAGGTTAGATCATGTGGTATTTTTATAGACCAGGATGTCACGGACGCGGCGATGCCTAATATGTATACTTTTTTGTTTTATTTATGTAAGTTTTACACAATGATTTCATTTTTGAAACAAAAAAATCATGTTTTAGTGTTTCCATAGTCTGAGAGCCATAGTTTTTTCAGTTTTTGGGCGATTATCTTGAGTAGGGTATCATTTTTGTGGCATGAGATGACGGTTTGAATGGCACTATTTTGGGATGCGTGTGATTTTTTGATCACTTGCTATTACACTTTTTGTGATGTAAGATGACAAAAAATGGCTTTTTTGACACCGTTTTTTTTTTTTACGGTATTCACCTGAGGGGTTAGGTCATGAATAATATCATTTTTGAAACAAAAAAAATTCATGTTTTAGTGTCTCCATATTCTGAGAGTCATAGTTTTTTTCAGTTTTTGGGCGATTATCTTAGGTAGGGTCTAAATTTTGGCGGGATGAGTTGACGGTTTGATTGGCACTATTTTGGGGTGCATAGGACTTTTTGATCGCTTGCTATTACACTTTTTGTGATGTAAGGTGATCGGAAATACACATGACGTACCGGTACGTCATGTGTCCTAAAGAGGTTAAAGGTCACTAAATTTTGAGTCTGAGTGCTGAGATCCCAACAGAACCCTAGAATGACGTGAGAGAAGCATATGGATAGCGTGTTCTCTCTCCTCACTACAGATAATGGAATCAAGACAGACCCAAAGACTTCTATGTAATCTATGGAGCCCAGCTCGTGCAGCGAGGAGAGAGAGTGGTTTATCCATGTGCTTGTCTCCCCTAGTTCTAGAGATTGGAGGGGGTCTAGATCCCTACCAATGTAAACTTGCCTAATTAAGAAAAATTGCGTAACAATGTGTGGGGTGCTTTTATCCTTTGTAAAAATGAAAAATTTGGAGCTAAAGCAACATACTATTAAAAAAAAAAAAACAGTTTGTTTCAGTTCAGCAAGTGGCATTTATCATGTAGTGAAAGTTAATACAAGGCACTTACTAATGTATTGTGGTTGTCCATATTGCCTCCTTTGCTGACTTGATTAATTTTTCATTGCATTTATTCACTGCTCACTTCCATGGTTATGACTAGGGTTGAACCATGCTGTATCTGAGCCCGATTCTTTTAAAAACTCCGTTAAGAATATCAGCTCCGTTCTACTGTAATATACACTGCTCAAAAAAATAAAGGGAACACCTAAACAACACAATGTAACTCCAAGTCAATCACACTTCTGTGAAATCAAACTGTCCACTTAGGAAGCAACACTGAGTGACAATCAATTTCACATGCTGTTGTGCAAATGGAATAGACAACAGGTGGAAATTATAGGCAATTAGCAAGACACCCCCAATAAAGGAGTGGTTCTGCAGGTGGTAACCACAGACCACTTTTCAGTTCCTATGCTTCCTGGCTGATGTTTTGGTCACTTTTGAATGCTGGCGATGCTTTCACTCTAGTGGTAGCATGAGACGGAGTCTACAACCCACACAAGTGGCTCAGGTAGTGCAGCTTATCCAGGATGGCACATCAATGCGAGCTGTGGCAAGAAGGTTTGCTGTGTCTGTCAGCGTAGTGTCCAGAGGATGGAGGTGCTACCAGGAGACAGGCCAGTACATCAGGAGACGTGGAGCAGGCCGTAGGAGGGCAACAACCCAGCAGCAGGACCGCTACCTCCGCCTTTGTGCAAGGAGGAACAGGAGGAGCACTGCCAGAGCCCTGCAAAATGACCTCCAGCAGGCCACAAATGTGCATGTGTCTGCTCAAACGGTCAGAAACAGACTCCATGAGGGTGATATGAGGGCCCGACGTCCACAGGTGGGGGTTGTGCTTACAGCCCAACACCGTGCAGAACGTTTGGCGTTTGCCAAAGAACACCAAGATTGGCAAATTCGCCACTGGCGCCCTGTGCTCTTCACAGATGAAAGCAGGTTCACACTGAGCACATGTGACAGACGTGACAGAGTCTGGAGACGCTGTGGAGAACGTTCTGCTGCCTGCAACATCCTCCAGCATGACCGGTTTGGCATTGGATCAGTAATGGTGTGGGGTGGCATTTCTTTGGAGGGCCGCACAGCCCTCCATGTGCTAGCCAGAGGTAGCCTGACTGCCATTAGGTACCAAGATGAGATCCTCAGACCCCTTGTGAGACCATATGCTGGTGAGGTTGGCCCTGAGTTCCTCCTAATGCAAGACAATGCTAGACCTCATGTGGCTGGAGTGTGTCAGCAGTTCCTGCAAGACGAAGGCATTGATGCTATGGACTGGCCCGCCCGTTCCCCAGACCTGAATCCAATTGAGGACATCTGGGACATCATGTCTCGCTCTATCCACCAATGTCACGTTGCACCACAGACTGTCCAGGAGTTGGCAGATGCTTTAGTCCAGGTCTGGGAGGAGATCTCTCAGGAGACCGTCCGCCACCTCATCGGGAGCATGCACAGGCGTTGTAGGGAGGTCATACAGGCACGTGGAGGCCACACACACTACTGAGCCTCATTTTGACTTGTTTTAAGGACATTACATCAAAGTTGGATCAGCCTGTAGTGTGTTTTTCCACTTAAATTTTGAGTGTGACTCCAAATCCAGACCTCCATGGGTTGAAAAATTTGATTTCCATTTTTTTTTTTTTTGTGTGATTTTGTTGTCAGCACATTCAACTATGTAAAGAACAAAGTATTTCAGAAGAATATTTAATTAATTCAGATCTAGGATGTGTTATTTTTGTGTTCCCTTTATTTTTTTGAGCAGTGTATATTGCCTCCACAAAGGTCTTTCTGATGTTTCAGCAAATATCACAAGGCTTACTTTGTCTGCCCTATCACGTGTCACTTTGTTTATTCGCATAAATTACTGTATCAAAATACATGCCTCATTAACGAAACCGAGTTCAGCTTAATATTTTGATACAGTAATCACATTCCTTTTCTCTTATTCATACTCCGTGCTGGTCAGATCATAATAAGGGTACAAATGTGTCTAAGGCTACTTTTACACTTGCGTTACTGATAATATAACCGTGTGCATCCATTATGAACGGATTATCTTTAAAATAGCAATGACGGATCCGTCATGAACACCATTGAAAGTCAATGGGGGGCGGATCCGTTTTCTATTGTGTCTGAGAAAACGGATCCGGCATGGCACACAATGCAAGTCAATGGTTTTCTCGGACACAATAGAAAACGGATCCGTCCCCCATTGACTTTCATTTTACTCCGCATCCCATGCCGGACAGAAAACCGCAGCTTGCAGTAGTTTTCTCTCCGGTATGGGATCACGACCAAATGGAACGGAATGCATTTTGGAGCATTCCGTTCAGTTCAGTTTTGTCCCCATTGACAATGAATAGGGACAAAACAGAAGTGTTTTCTCTGGTATTGAGATCCTCTGCCGGATCTCTATACCGGAAAAGTTAAACACAAGTGTGAAAGTACCCTAAAACAGGTTACTAAATGTGGTGAATTCTTTGGTGCAGATTATATCAGAATTTTGTTGTATTTTAATGAGTAAGGCTACTTCCACAATTGCAGTAGCAGGGTCAGGCAGGTGGTCCCGGCGGGTGAAGAGCCTTCCGGATCTGTGCTAACGCTAGCCCACCGTGCTGCAAGAAGGAAGTCTGCTCCGGCCCCGTTGACTATAATGGGGCGGGCCGGAGGTCTAGCCGCTGCACTGAAAACAAGCGAGAGGCGGATGGACAAAAACTGCAGCATGCCCCCATTAGAGTGAATTGGGCCAGAGTTGACTTCCGGCAACACGGTGGGCTAGCGTTAGCACGGATACGGCAGGCTGTTCCCCCGCCAGAACAGCCTTCCAGACCCTGTTACTGCAAGTGTGAAAGTAACCTAAATCTCCAATATATTTCTAATTAATACGTTTGATTATATTGCAGTTACAAAACAACAAATGATGTAGACATATTTCATATCCCATAACCAGCCTAACAACTTTTGCTATAAATGTAATAGACTTCTTTGGAGTGTGTAACATTGTATTGTACAACGCTCTTTCCCTGGCTTTTTTTATTACCCTCAGACAATTTGCTGTGAATATTGTGACACAGTGTCATGATCAGTGTGTGTGGGGGAACTCCACACTGAACACAGGAGGGAAGGGGAACAGTAACTGGGCCTGCAAACTAGGGAAGAAACAGGTCACCTCCTAAACAACCCTAATCCGGGCCCTAACTACCTGGTAAGCTGAATTGTATGTTAGCTGATATGTTCTGCAGTGTTTTGCCATACCCTCTCCAGCACTGGATCGTCAGGTGTCTTCTGGCAATGCCCTTGAGATGGTGGACCTGGTGGAACGCTATGAAGCTACCAGGAATCTAAAGGAGGGTTCTGTCAGGAGGGGGGTCGGCAAACCCCGGAAATCTCCACCCCAGGCCTGGAGATTTGAGCCGGTAAAACCCGCCCGGGATGTACCCATGGCAGACCTGGCTCCAATAGTCTGATGGCGGTGTCAGGAGCCTGGCCATGTAAGGGCTGACTGTCCCCATCGGATTGAGCCCATGGACACTAACTATGGGTATTGTCAGTCGCTATATGCCAGGAGGCTGTGTGCAACAGGTACCCCAGAGTCTCTAGATCATTTTTGCCAGGTGGAAGTGGGATACACTCTGGCGGAGGCTCTGCTGGACTCAGGGAGTCTAGTGACCCTAGTAAGGGCTACACTGGTGCGGTCCCCTGAGTATACTGGCCGGAAAGTCGGAGTGATGGGCATCCACGGAGACTTAAAAGACTACCCCACCGCGCTGGTGTCTCTAACTACAGTGGCCGGTAGATGGACCCACGAGGTGGCTGTCGCCACAAATCTACATTATGAACTCATAATAGGGAGAAACTTCCCGGGCTTCCCGGCACTGTGGCCTGCTATGAGAGTGACTGATACCCATGAGACAGGGGTAACCCTAGCAGAGTGGTCCAGCTCAGGGGGGAGACCAGAACCCTGGGAACCTGAGACCGAAGGGCCAGCGGTAGGGGTGACCACCACCTCGGTGAAAGAGGGGGAGACAACCCTGCTAAGTGTGATGGTGGGAGACGTGGAGGACTTGCCGCCGGGTCATGAAGTGGCAGACCTTAATGTCTCCGGGGATAATTTTGGTATCGCCCAAGGTCGGGACCTAACCCTATCCTACGCCTGGGATAATGTGTTAATAGTAGATGGTGAACCACAACAACCTGGGGCAAAGTCAGTGTTTCCCTATTTTGTGGTTCATAAGGATAGGTTGTATCGGGTTAACCAACTACAGGGTGAGCCTATTGAACAGTTGGTGGTCCCCAAGGCTTACGCAAGCTTGTATTAGATCTAGCCCACCAACACGTTCTCGGGGGTCACCTGGGGCTGCAGAAAACTCAGGATCGTATTCTACAGCGGTTTTACTGGCTCATCTTATTCAAAGAAGTAGAAGAGTTTTGTAAGTCTTGCCCGACCTGCCAGATAACTAGCCCCCAGCCATATTTCCGTAGTCCCCTAGTACCTCTACCGATTATCGAGGTACCGTTTGACCGAATAGCTATGGACCTCATAGGCCCAGTACCGAAGTCTGCCAAAGGGCATCAACACATCTTAGTCATTCTAGACTACGCCACTCGGTACCCGGAGGCAGTGCCACTGCGACATACTTCAGCCAAACTCATAGCTAAGGAATTAATGGAGATGTTTTCCCGAGTAGGAATACCAAAAGAGGTTCTGACCGACCAAGGTACCCATTTTATGTCCAATGTGATGAGGGAACTCTGTAAGTTTCTGCACATAAAACAGCTACAGACGTCCGTTTACCATCCGCAAATGGACGATCTGGTGGAAAGGTTTAACCAAACATAAAAAATATGTTGAAAAGGGTGGTGGCTAAAGATGGGAAGGACTGGGACCTCCTTCAACACTATCTCATGTTCGCAGTGCAAAAGGTACCCCAGGCCTCTACTGTGTTCTCGACCTTCAAACTGCTTTATGTCAGACACCCTTGCGGTCTTTTGGACGTGGCCAAAGAGGCGTGGGAACAACAACCCACTCCACATAAAAGTGTCATTAAGTACCTTACCTAGATGCAAGATCGGATAGAGACAGTGTGTATATAATCGGCAGGATCGGGTCCAGATCTTTAACCCGGGGGATCAGGTTTTGGTTCGGGTGCCGACCATGGACAGTAAGTTCCTGGCTAGGTGGAAGGGACCCTACTAGGTACTCGATGTAAACTACAAGGTACACCAACCAGGGCGGCGAAATCCGGAGCAGGTTTAACATGTGAATTTACTCAAACCATGGAAAGATAAGGAAACCTGTACAGAAGACTGCCCGCGGCCAGGTTTTCTAGGAGAAGAGGTACCGGCCCCTCTATCTGATGCAAGAGAGGCGGCTGCCACAGTAAAAATTGCTGAAAGCCTCTCTTCTAAACAGACTCAGGAGGCCAGGGAATTTATTAGTCGGAACACGGATGTGTTCTCGAACCTCCCTGGATGCACTTCCATAGTTCAGCATGACATTGTCACTGAGCCTCAGGCAAAAGCCAGATTAAAACCATACCGGGTACCCAAGGCTCGGCGACAAGCCATATCGGAGATGGTGCAGCTAATGTTGCAGCTAGACGTCATTGAGGAGTCAAAAAGTGAGTGGGCCAGTCCTATAGTATTGATACCCAAGCCGGACGGGGCGTTGCGGTTTTGTAACGACTTTCGAAAACTTAACAAGGTTTCCAAATTCGATGCGTATCCCATGCCCCGGGTGGATGAGCTCATCGAGAGGTTAGGACAAGCCCAGTATTTTTCTGTTTTGGACCTCATGAAAGGGTACTGGTAGGTCCCCTTAATGGAGGCTGCCAAAGAGAAAACTGCCTTCATCACGTCTGAGGGGTTGTATCAATATAAGGTCTTACCCTTTGGTCTGCATGGCGTCCCCGCCACTTTTCAGCGACTAATGGAAATCATGCTTCGTCCACATCGTCGGTACGCTTTGGCTTACCTGGATGATATTGTCATCCACAGTACTGACTGGGAAAGTCACCTACCCAAAGTGCAAGCTGTAGTGGACTCCCTTCGGAAAGCTGGCCTAACCGCTAACCCCAAAAAATGTGCAATAGGGTTAGAAGAGACTAAGTACCTGGGGTATGTCATTGGGCGCGGAGTCATCAAACCCCAAGTGAACAAAAAGAGGCGATACGGAATTGTCCCCGACCTGTCACCACTAGGCAAATAGTAATTCCTGGGAATGGTGGACTATTACATGAGGTTTGTTCCCCACTTTGCTACTCTAGCCGCGCCATTGACAGGACTCTTGAAGGGACACAAGTTAATGATGGTTCGCTGGAATGATCGGGAAGAAGAGATTTTCTCCGCTTTGAAGTCGGCCCTCTGCGGGTTCCCGGTTTTGGTGACGCCCGACTTCAAAAGGGAGTTTATAGTACAGACCGATACCTCCGAAGTAGGCCTCGGTTCTGTACTGTCTCAGGTAGTCAATGGGGAGGAGCATCCCGTTGTCTTCCTCAGCCGTAATCTCACCCCAGACCTGGTATAGTATAATGGAGAGAGAATGCCTGGCTATCAAGTGGGCACTAGAATCTCTTTGCTATTATTTATTGGGGAGAAAATTCCGCCTGGTGACTGACCACACCCCTCTCAAGTGGATGAGCCAGGCCAAGGACATAAATGCCTGGGTCACCCGATGGTTTCTCTATCTACAAAACGTTACGTTTTCAGTGGAACACAGGGAAGGGCGGTTACAGGGAAACTCGGATGCAATGTCACGGGTACACTGTCTGGCGTGTGTTCACCCCCTCAGGGTTGAACAAAAGGGGGGTATGTGACACAGTAAGAGGTTTGGTCTGGGAAAACAGGTATTTTCCTCCCAACATCTGCTGCTGGGCTGATTTACAGCCAGGTGAGGTCAAATACCGGACCGGATTTTAAGTGCCAATCCGGGTTTTGGCAGCACCTGGCTGTCCTTAAATAGGCAGCTGGGCTCAAAAGCCAGGTCTCTGTGTTGGGATCTGAGAGCCTTGTGTCTGGATAAAGGCTTGCTACCTGTTTGGTGTGAAAACAGGTTGGTGCTGCTATGGTCAAGGACTCTTTGATGCAGAATTGCGAGGTGACTTTTTGTTTGAATTTGACTGCTTGTTTTGTCACTTGCCTAAAGTGTGAATAAAACACTGAACTGTTTGATCCAAAAAACTTGTTGTTGCCTCTATACTGCATCCGCTAATCCTGTCTACCAGAGCGAAACCCCACAATATGTAAAAGTTGCTGATTGTGCTGGACCCCCACAATGAAGCAGTAATGCATTTTTCCTTAGGATAGCCCTGGAAACCCCCTAACCTTAGATAGTCTTAGATCCATTGTTCACTATGTGTGTCATTTCTTAATCATTACTAGACATAATGCTGCTATTCTGGTCACTGGCAATAGAAAATAATTGAGATGGCGAAAGTCAAACTATGACAACATTTTGTTCCTTCCTCTTTGTTTATGCCAAATAAATATTAACTCATTCTTCAAGTAGGTGTTCTACCATGGAAATAACATGTGAGAGGCTAAGAATAGCAGGAGACTATTTATACTGTACTATAGGTATTCACCCCTTTGATATTTCATTTTGTTATTTTGTAGCAACATTTATTCACAGTGATACTCATTACAGTGATTTTACAAAATAATTCATTCACATGTTTACACCAACAACTTCCGTGGTTTTCCTTTAGCTTTAACCCCTTCAAGACCGAGCCAGTTTTCACCATAAGGACCAGGATACATTTTGCAAATCTGACATGTTTCACTTTATGTGATAACTCTGGTATGCTTTTACTTATCCAATTGATTCTCAGATTGTTTTCTCATGACATTATGTATGTCATGTCAATATGTTTTACCTATATGTTTCTCACTATTTTCTAAATTAGAATTTCTTTGCTTTTAAGACAGATAGTGAGATACCTCATAAAATTGTTGTTATTTAACATTCCCTTGATGTCTACTTTATGTTGGTTCATTTTTTACATGTCATTTTATTTTTAGGACGTTAGAAGGCTTTGAATTTTAGAAGCAATTTTAAAAATTTTAAAGAAAATTTCCAAACCCACTTTTTTTAGGACCACTTTAGTCACTTTGTGGGGCTTACATAGTAGAAACCACCTATACATGACCCCAGTTTAGAACCTGCTTCCCTAAAATTCTCAAAACTGATTTTCCAAACTTTGTTAACCCTTTAGGTTTTCCATAAGAATTAAAGGAAAATGGAGATTTTACAATTTTTATCAATTTTTATCAATTTTTTTAAGTTGCCATGTCGCATTTGAAGACCCCCTGTTGCACCCCCACGGTAGAAACTCCCAAAAGTGACTGGATTTTGGAAACTATGGGATAAGGTGACAGTTTTATTGGTACTATTTGAGGTGCATATGATTTTTGATTGCTCGATATTATGCTTTTTTGTGAGGCAAGGTAACCACAAAATGGCTGTTGTGGCACTGTTTTAAATTTTTTTTTTTACGGAGTTCTCTTGACAGGATAGGTCATGTGTTGTTTTTATAGAACAGGTTAATACGCACGTGACAATACCAAATATGTGTATTTTTATATTTTTTGTTACAGTTTTACATAATAAAGCACTTTTTAAACCAGAAATCATGTTTTTGTGTCTTCATTTTCTGAAAGCTACTTTTATTTTATTTTTCTGCCAATTGTCTTGTGTAGGGGCTCGGTTTTTGCTGGAAGAGCAGGTTGTTATGGACACATGATACCTAATACTGAATGTCTACTTCTTTTAAATTTATTTCAGTTTTACATAATAGAAGCATTTTTGAAAAAAAATCATGTTTTAGTGTCTCCATTTAATTTTTTGGGCCTTGTGGTAAGAAGGGGCTCATTTTTTGGAGGATGAGGTGACAGTTTGATTGATACTATTATGGGGTACATATGTATTTTTGATATTGATATTGTGATGTAAGGTGCCAAAAAAATTGAATTTTGGCACAGTTTTTATTATGTATTTTTTTTTACGGCGTTTACCTGAGGGGGTATATCATGTGATATTTTTGGAGAGCAGGTTGTTACAGAGCGGTGATACCTAATATATGTCTGTTTTTATTTTTAATTTTTTATTATACATTATTTTATGGTGAAAGTTTTTTTTTACTTATTTACTTCTTTATTTTTGTCCCACTGCTTCAATGCAGTACAATACATGCCGGCATTTATTTTTTTAACATTTTTTTCAGTCTGAGCATGCGCAGACCGCAAAAACTGATCCGTTTTGCTGGAACACTTGGGGCCAGATCTGGCATTAATGCATTTCAATGGGAAAAAATGCCGGATCCAGCAATCCGGCTAGTGTTCCGGAATTTTGGACGGAGATAAAACTGCAGCATGAATATCTTGTTATGCCTTTTGGTCTTTGCAGTGCCCCGGCCACTTTTCAACATCTCGTCAATGATATCTTCAGAGATCTTCTGGACCAGTTCGTAGTCATCTATTTGGACGATATCTTGATCTTCTCTAACTCTATAGAAGAACATCAGAGACATGTGAGACTTATTTTGGAATGTTTAAGAAAGAATCAACTTCACATTAAGTCTGACAAGTGTGAATTTCACTAGACTGAGATCCAATTCCTTGGCTATATAATTTCACCTCATGGTCTACACACAGACTCTAGCAATATTAAAGCAATAGTAGAGTGGCCTACCCCCAGGAGCATAAAAGATGTTCAACATTTCATAGGTTTTGCCAATTTTTATAGACGCTTAATTAAGAATTTCTCTGAAATAATTACTCCTTTTACACAGTTGACTAAGAAAAGAAAAAATGCTTTTGTCTGGTTCCCCAAGCACAGGAATCCTTTTGTCTCCTAAAGTCCAAGTTCACTACAGCCCCTGTATTACCGTAGTTCATCCCGACCCAGAACTCACCTTCATTGTGGAAGTAGATGCTTCAGACTGTGCTATAGGGCCTATTCTGTCTCATATCCCCTGCTGAGAAGAATTATCATGTGGGGAATAACGAACTGTTAGCTATCATTGTAGCTTTTAAGGAATGGAGACATCATCTTCAAGGAACCTCACAGCAAATAATAGTTCTGACTGATCACCTTAATTTGGAATTAGTTAGATCTGCCAGATATCTATCCCCTCGCCAAGCTCATTGGAGACTCTTCCTCAATCAATTCAACTTCGTAATCTTGTACAGGCCCGGTTCCCGTAAAGGCAAGTCAGATGCTCTATCTAGAATATTTTCCAAGGATTCCACTTCTATGATTCCGCCCAAGACCATTGTTCCTGAGTCTAATTTTGTGGAAGTAATCCATAATAAGGACTTGCTTGAAGAGATAAAAGAGACAAATGAGACCGACTCCTTGCTGTCTCGACCACCTGATGATGTGCATTTGATGCTTAAGAACAAGGTGTGGACCCATGGGCAGCAGCTATATATACCCGAAACAATAAGACCGAAAATTCTAAAATTAGTCCATGATTCCAAGATCGCGGGTCACAAAGGAGTGGAGAAGACAGAAATTTTTATCCCATTTCTTTTGGTGGCCCAATTATCAACAGGATGTAAAGAAATATGTCTTGTCATGTCATGTTTGTGCTAGATGCAAGACCCCACGTTCTTCACCCATGGGTTTATTACAGCCTTTGTCGGTCCCCTCTCGTCCATGGGGTTCTATTTCCATGGACTTTATCGTAGATCTACCTACCCCTAAAGGAAAAAACATAATTTTGGTAGTAGTTGACCTGCTCACCAAGGCTGCACATTTAATTTTATGTACCGGCCTACCCTCTGCTAAAGATACTGCTGACCTCGTAGTTCAGAATGTGTTTTGTTTTCATGGAGTTCCTGATGAAGTTATCTCGGATTGTGGGGTTCAGTTTACATCATAATTTTGGCGTAGTTTTTGCACAGCACTTGAGATTGATATTAATCTATCAACCGCCTTACACCCACAATCTAATGGACAAACTGAACGCACAAATCAGACTCTGGAACAGTATCTTCGATGCTATACCTGCCATTTACAAGATGATTGGGTCGATCTGCTTTCTGTGGCTGAGTTCTCTTACAATAACTCCCAAAATGCCTCAACTAAGCGAACTCATTTGTTTGCAAATTTGGGGTATCATCCAAATATTTTTGCCTTCTCCCCCCCCCCCCCCCCCCCCCCGTCCCTTTAAAAAACGATTTTCACATTCTTCGGATGTAACCGAAGAGGTGGATAATGTAAGGGATTGTTTTCTCTCTCTTGATTTCTGCGCCTTGTATACCTTACCAGATTCAAAATCTTTCAAATAACGTTTAAACTTTTTTGCTTTAATGGTTTGTATCTTCTTTTCCCATTTACCTAACTCATCATCCAAAAAACTATCAAATAGCGCAACTTCCTATTTAGACAGAGTTGTTTGTATTTTTTCTTTCAATGAGTTAATTTCTTTCTCAATTGTGCCACGGGATTTCCGATCTGCTCCAATCAGCAACTCCAATAACATGCGAGAGCATTTAGTAAGCATATCCTCCCATCTAGCAACAAAAGCCGAATCTTCTAGCTCTAAAGTGGGAAATACCTGGACTCTTAAACCTCTCAGGATAATATCTTTTTGCAAATAATATTTTTAAATGGCTTTATTCCACCATAATTTGGCATGTTTTTTGAGAATTTTTTTGCTTCAATTCCTACGTATCCCGTGCCTCGGCACCAGCAATATTTGAATTAATATTGATTCAATAATGACAATTTCTATTCATTTGTATTGATAAAGCTGGTAGTTCAATAAGGATATCCACAAGGAGGAACTAAATACTGTACATCCACTTTCTACTTATGTTGGCTTAAGCGTCTGGAAGAGCAGTCAAATTACCCACACAGCAAAGGTTGTATCATAGACTGGCATGACCAGAGAACAAGATGACTTTAAAAGGAATTAGATTTGCAAGCAGTTATGTTATAGAATAGGGGGATCTGTGCAGTCTGATATATATATATATAAGAAGATTTTGCATAATATATAATTTATCTGTCAAGAAACAGCGGGTGTGAACCCACTGTGCCACTTAGACAATGCCCTTATAGGAGGTGGGACAAGTGTACCCCTCGAATCTTCACAGTATCCCTGATGGTGGGGATAGACTTTCCTGAGGGGAAAAGCAGGTCGCTACCTCTTGAGGAGGGTAGGCACACTAGGCAGCTAGTCCAGGTGGACCAGGAGGTACCTGAGTAGGTACCAGAAGTACAAGCATAGTCAGGCAGGTGGGTTAGTTACCAGGAGCAACAGCGCAGGACCGAAGGATGCGACAGAGGCGTAGTCAGACAGGCAAAGGGAAGGACAGGCGGCACAGGAACAGGTCAGGCAATCCGGGTCGGCAACAGGAGAATCAAGGCAAGCAGACAGAGATCAGACGAGTAGCAGAATCCAGGAACGAGGTATAAGTCAGGAGCACACATAAGTATCAGGAGCTTAGCAAACACAAGGACCTTGACACTGAGGCATCTGGGGCTTAGCCACTTTAGTACCTCCAGGAGTGACTGGGTTGGTCAGCGAGGTCACATGACCCAACCCATGCAGCCGAGGGAGTGCCCCTAGGGCAGTGTAACAAGAAACCAGCAGCAAACAAAAAAAAAAAGTGCTTTTACGGTCGCTACAAATAACTTGACCAGCTAAAACAGTACAGATTTGCTTGAATAGAAATGTGAGACCTGTTTTTTTTTTGCACTGTGTGACAGGTTAAGGTTTAATCACAGAATCAGACTTCTATCTGCACGGTAGCGTGTGTCTTAGGTTTTTCTGAATGACACTATCAGTACCTTCAATGTAAGATATCCTTTTTGGGATAGATTTCAAGTAGGCCTCAAATACCAGAAACTAGTTATTTTGAGAATGGCAAATTTGGGAATAGTTTTTCAACCCAGAAAAAAAAAAGTGCTTTTACGGTCGCTACAAATAACTTGACCAGCTAAAACAGTACAGATTTGCTTGAATAGAAATGTGAGACCTGTTTTTTTTGCACTGTGTGACAGGTTAAGGTTTAATCTCAGAATCAGACTTCTATCTGCACGGTAGCGTGTGTCTTAGGTTTTTCTGAATGACACTATCAGTACCTTCAATGTAAGATATCCTTTTTGGGATAGATTTCAAGTAGGCCTCAAATACCAGAAAGTAGTTATTTTGAGAATGGCAAATTTGGGAATAGTTTTTCAACCCAGAAAAAAAAAAGTGCTTTTACGGTCACTACAAATAACTTGACCAGCTAAAACAGTACAGATTTGCTTGAATAGAAATGTGAGACCTGTTTTTTTTTGCACTGTGTGACAGGTTAAGGTTTAATCTCAGAATCAGACTTCTATCTGCACAGTAGCGTGTGTCTTAGGTTTTTCTGAATGACACTATCAGTACCTTCAATGTAAGATATCCTTTTTGGTATAGATTTCAAGTAGGCCTCAAATACCAGAAACTAGTTATTTTGAGAATGGCAAATTTGGGAATAGTTTTTCAACCCAGAAAAAAAAATGTGCTTTTACGGTCACTACAAATAACTTGGCCAGCTAAAACAGTACAGATTTGCTTGAGTAGAAATGTGAGACCTGTTTTTTTTTGCACTGTGTGACAGGTTAAGGTTTAATCTCAGAATCAGACTTCTATCTGCACGGTAGCGTGTGTCTTATGTTTTTCTGAATGACACTATCAGTACCTTCAATGTAAGATATCCTTTTTGGGATAGATTTCAAGTAGGCCTCAAATACCAGAAACTAGTTATTTTGAGAATGGCAAATTTGGGAATAGTTTTTCAACCCAGAAAAAAAAATGTGCTTTTACGGTCGCTACAAATAACTTGACCAGCTAAAACAGTACAGATTTGCTTGAATAGAAATGTGAGACCTGGTTTTTTTTTGCACTGTGTGAGAGGTTAAGGTTTAATCACAGAATCAGACTTCTATCTGCACGGTAGCGTGTGTCTTAGGTTTTTCTGAATGACACTATCAGTACCTTTAATGTAAGATATCCTTTTTGGGATAGATTTCAAGTAGGCCTCAAATACCAGAAAGTAGTTATTTTGAGAATGGCAAATTTGGGAATAGTTTTTCAACCCAGAAAAAAAAATGTGCTTTTACGGTCACTACAAATAACTTGACCAGCTAAAACAGTACAGATTTGCTTGAATAGAAATGTTAGACCTGTTTTTTTTGCACTGTGTGACAGGTTAAGGTTTACTCTCAGAATCAGACTTCTATCTGCACGGTAGCGTGTGTCTTAGGTTTTTCTGAATGACACTATCAGTACCTTCAATGTAAGATATCCTTTTTGGGATAGATTTCAAGTAGGCCTCAAATACCAGAAAGTAGTTATTTTGAGAATGGCAAATTTGGGAATAGTTTTTCAACCCAGAAAAAAAAAGTGCTTTTACGGTCGCTACAAATAACTTGACCAGCTAAAACAGTACAGATTTGCTTGAATAGAAATGTGAGACCTGTTTTTTTTTTGCACTGTGTGACAGGTTAAGGTTTACTCTCAGAATCAGACTTCTATCTGCACGGTAGCGTGTGTCTTAGGTTTTTCTGAATGACACTATCAGTACCTTCAATGTAAGATATCCTTTTTAGGATAGATTTCAAGTAGGCCTCAAATACCAGAAACTAGTTATTTTGAGAATGGCAAATTTGGGAATAGTTTTTCAACCCAGAAAAAAAAAATGTGCTTTTACGGTCGCTACAAATAACTTGACCAGCTAAAACAGTACAGATTTGCTTGAATAGAAATGTGAGACCTGTTTTTTTTTTTGCACTGTGTGACATGACAGGTTAAGGTTTAATCACAGAATCAGACTTCTATCTGCACGGTAGCGTGTGTCTTAGGTTTTTCTGAATGACACTATCAGTACCTTCAATGTAAGATATCCTTTTTGGGATAGATTTCAAGTAGGCCTCAAATACCAGAAACTAGTTATTTTGAGAATGGCAAATTTGGGAATAGTTTTTCAACCCAGAAAAAAAAAAGTGCTTTTACGGTCGCTACAAATAACTTGACCAGCTAAAACAGTACAGATTTGATTGAATAGAAATGTGAGACCTGTTTTTTTTGCACTGTGTGACAGGTTAAGGTTTAATCTCAGAATCAGACTTCTATCTGCACGGTAGCGTGTGTCTTAGGTTTTTCTGAATGACACTATCAGTACCTTCAATGTAAGATATCCTTTTTGGGATAGATTTCAAGTTGGCCTCAAATACCAGAAAGTAGTTATTTTGAGAATGGCAAATTTGGGAATAGTTTTTCAACCCAGAAAAAAAAATGTACTTTTACGGTCACTACAAATAACTTGACCAGCTAAAACAGTACAGATTAGCTTGAATAGAAATGTGAGACCTTTTTTTTTTGCACTGTGTGACAGGTTAAGGTTTAATCTCAGAATCAGACTTCTATCTGCACAGTAGCGTGTGTCTTAGGTTTTTCTGAATGACACTATCAGTACCTTCAATGTAAGATATCCTTTTTGGGATAGATTTCAAGTAGGCCTCAAATACCAGAAACTAGTTATTTTGAGAATGGCAAATTTGGGAATAGTTTTTCAACCCAGAAAAAAAAAAGTGCTTTTACGGTCACTACAAATAACTTGGCCATATAAACAGTACAGATTTGCTTGAGTAGAAATGTGAGACCTGTTTTTTTTTGCACTGTGTGACAGGTTAAGGTTTAATCTCAGAATCAGACTTCTATCTGCACGGTAGCGTGTGTCTTAAGTTTTTCTGAATGACACTATCAGTACCTTCAATGTAAGATATCCTTTTTGGGATAGATTTCAAGTAGGCCTCAAATACCAGAAACTAGTTATTTTGAGAATGGCAAATTTGGGAATAGTTTTTCAACCCAGAAAAAAAAATGTGCTTTTACGGTCACTACAAATAACTTGGCCAGCTAAAACAGTACAGATTTGCTTGAGTAGAAATGTGAGACCTGTTTTTTTTTTGCACTGTGTGACAGGTTAAGGTTTAATCTCAGAATCAGACTTCTATCTGCACAGTAGCGTGTGTCTTAGGTTTTTCTGAATGACACTATCAGTACCTTCAATGTAAGATATCCTTTTTGGGATAGATTTAAAGTAGGCCTCAAATACCAGAAAGTAGTTATTTTGAGAATGGCAAATTTGGGAATAGTTTTTCAACCCAGAAAAAAAAATGTGCTTTTACGGTCGCTACAAATAACTTGACCAGCTAAAACAGTACAGATTTGCTTGAATAGAAATGTGAGACCTGTTTTTTTTTTTGCACTGTGTGACAGGTTAAGGTTTAATCACAGAATCAGACTTCTATCTGCACGGTAGCGTGTGTCTTAGGTTTTTCTGAATGACACTATCAGTACCTTTAATGTAAGATATCCTTTTTGGGATAGATTTCAAGTAGGCCTCAAATACCAGAAAGTAGTTATTTTGAGAATGGCAAATTTGGGAATAGTTTTTCAACCCAGAAAAAAAAATGTGCTTTTACGGTCACTACAAATAACTTGACCAGCTAAAACAGTACAGATTTGCTTGAATAGAAATGTTAGACCTGTTTTTTTTGCACTGTGTGACAGGTTAAGGTTTAATCTCAGAATCAGACTTCTATCTGCACGGTACCGTGTGTCTTAGGTTTTTCTGAATGACACTATCAGTACCTTCAATGTAAGATATCCTTTTTGGGATAGATTTCAAGTAGGCCTCAAATACCAGAAAGTAGTTATTTTGAGAATGGCAAATTTGGGAATAGTTTTTCAACCCAGAAAAAAAAAATGTGCTTTTACGGTCACTACAAATAACTTGGCCAGCTAAAACAGTACAGATTTGCTTGAGTAGAAATGTGAGACCAGTTTTTTTTTTTGCACTATGTGACAGGTTAAGGTTTAATCTCAGAATCAGACTTCTATCTGCACGGTAGCGTGTGTCTTAGGTTTTTCTGAATGACACTATCAGTACCTTCAATGTAAGATATCCTTTTTGGGATAGATTTCAAGTAGGCCTCAAATACCAGAAACTAGTTATTTTGAGAATGGCAAATTTGGGAATAGTTTTTCAACCCAGAAAAAAAAATGTGCTTTTACGGTCGCTACAAATAACTTGACCAGCTAAAACAGTACAGATTTGCTTGAATAGAAATGTGAGACCTGTTTTTTTTTTTGCACTGTGTGACAGGTTAAAGTTTAATCACAGAATCAGACTTCTATCTGCACGGTAGCGTGTGTCTTAGGTTTTTCTGAATGACACTATCAGTACCTTTAATGTAAGATATCCTTTTTGGGATAGATTTCAAGTAGGCCTCAAATACCAGAAAGTAGTTATTTTGAGAATGGCAAATTTGGGAATAGTTTTTCCACCCAGAAAAAAAATTTGCTTTTACGGTCACTACAAATAACTTGACCAGCTAAAACAGTACAGATTTGCTTGAATAGAAATGTTAGACCTGTTTTTTTTGCACTGTGTGACAGGTTAAGGTTTAATCTCAGAATCAGACTTCTATCTGCACGGTACCGTGTGTCTTAGGTTTTTCTGAATGACACTATCAGTACCTTCAATGTAAGATATCCTTTTTGGGATAGATTTCAAGTAGGCCTCAAATACCAGAAAGTAGTTATTTTGAGAATGGCAAATTTGGGAATAGTTTTTCAACCCAGAAAAAAAAAATGTGCTTTTACGGTCGCTACAAATAACTTGACCAGCTAAAACAGTACAGATTTGCTTGAATAGAAATGTGAGACCTGTTTTTTTTTTTGCACTGTGTGACATGACAGGTTAAGGGTTAATCACAGAATCAGACTTCTATCTGCACGGTACCGTGTGTCTTAGGTTTTTCTGAATGACACTATCAGTACCTTCAATGTAAGATATCCTTATTGGGATAGATTTCAAGTAGGCCTCAAATACCAGAAAGTAGTTATTTTGAGAATGGCAAATTTGGGAATAGTTTTTCAACCCAGAAAAAAAAATGTGCTTTTACGGTCACTACAAATAACTTGGCCAGCTAAAACAGTACAGATTTGCTTGAGTAGAAATGTGAGACCTGTTTTTTTTTTGCACTATGTGACAGGTTAAGGTTTAATCTCAGAATCAGACTTCTATCTGCACGGTAGCGTGTGTCTTAGGTTTTTCTGAATGACACTATCAGTACCTTCAATGTAAGATATCCTTTTTGGGATAGATTTCAAGTAGGCCTCAAATACCAGAAACTAGTTATTTTGAGAATGGCAAATTTGGGAATAGTTTTTCAACCCAGAAAAAAAAATGTGCTTTTACGGTCGCTACAAATAACTTGACCAGCTAAAACAGTACAGATTTGCTTGAATAGAAATGTGAGACCTGTTTTTTTTTTTGCACTGTGTGACAGGTTAAAGTTTAATCACAGAATCAGACTTCTATCTGCACGGTAGCGTGTGTCTTAGGTTTTTCTGAATGACACTATCAGTACCTTTAATGTAAGATATCCTTTTTGGGATAGATTTCAAGTAGGCCTCAAATACCAGAAAGTAGTTATTTTGAGAATGGCAAATTTGGGAATAGTTTTTCAACCCAGAAAAAAAATTTGCTTTTACGGTCACTACAAATAACTTGACCAGCTAAAACAGTACAGATTTGCTTGAATAGAAAAATTAGACCTGTTTTTTTTGCACTGTGTGACAGGTTAAGGTTTAATCTCAGAATCAGACTTCTATCTGCACGGTACCGTGTGTCTTAGGTTTTTCTGAATGACACTATCAGTACCTTCAATGTAAGATATCCTTTTTGGGATAGATTTCAAGTAGGCCTCAAATACCAGAAAGTAGTTATTTTGAGAATGGCAAATTTGGGAATAGTTTTTCAACCCAGAAAAAAAAAATGTGCTTTTACGGTCGCTACAAATAACTTGACCAGCTAAAACAGTACAGATTTGCTTGAATAGAAATGTGAGACCTGTTTTTTTTTTTGCACTGTGTGACATGACAGGTTAAGGTTTAATCACAGAATCAGACTTCTATCTGCACGGTAGCGTGTGTCTTAGGTTTTTCTGAATGACACTATCAGTACCTTCAATGTAAGATATCCTTTTTGGGATAGATTTCAAGTAGGCCTCAAATACCAGAAACTAGTTATTTTGAGAATGGCAAATTTGGGAATAGTTTTTCAACCCAGAAAAAAAAATTTGCTTTTACGGTCGCTACAAATAACTTGACCAGCTAAAACAGTACAGATTTGATTGAATAGAAATGTGAGACCTGTTTTTTTTGCACTGTGTGACAGGTTAAGGTTTAATCTCAGAATCAGACTTCTATCTGCACGGTAGTGTGTGTCTTAGGTTTTTCTGAATGACAGTATCAGTACCTTCAATGTAAGATATCCTTTTTGGGATAGATTTCAAGTAGGCCTCAAATACCAGAAAGTAGTTATTTTGAGAATGGCAAATTTGGGAATAGTTTTTCAACCCAGAAAAAAAAATGTGCTTTTACGGTCACTACAAATAACTTGACCAGCTAAAACAGTACAGATTAGCTTGAATAGAAATGTGAGACCTGTTTTTTTTTTGCACTGTGTGACAGGTTAAGGTTTAATCTCAGAATCAGACTTCTATCTGCACGGTAGCGTGTGTCTTAGGTTTTTCTGAATGACACTATCAGTACCTTCAATGTAAGATATCCTTTTTGGGATAGATTTCAAGTAGGCCTCAAATACCAGAAACTAGTTATTTTGAGAATGGCAAATTTGGGAATAGTTTTTCAACCCAGAAAAAAAAATGTGCTTTTACGGTCGCTACAAATAACTTGACCAGCTAAAACAGTACAGATTTGCTTGAATAGAAATGTGAGACCTGTTTTTTTTTTGCACTGTGTGACAGGTTAAGGTTTAATCACAGAATCAGACTTCTATCTGCACGGTAGCGTGTGTCTTAGGTTTTTCTGAATGACACTATCAGTACCTTCAATGTAAGATATCCTTTTTGGGATAGATTTAAAGTAGGCCTCAAATACCAGAAAGTAGTTATTTTGAGAATGGCAAATTTGGGAATAGTTTTTCAACCCAGAAAAAAAAATGTGCTTTTACGGTCACTACAAATAACTTGACCAGCTAAAGCAGTACAGATTTGCTTGAATAGAAATGTGAGACCTGTTTTTTTTGCACTGTGTGACAGGTTAAGGTTTAATCTCAGAATCAGACTTCTATCTGCACGGTACCGTGTGTCGTAGGTTTTTCTGAATGACACTATCAGTACCTTCAATGTAAGATATCCTTTTTGGGATAGATTTCAAGTAGGCCTCAAATACCAGAAAGTAGTTATTTTGAGAATGGCAAATTTGGGAATAGTTTTTCAACCCAGAAAAAAAAATGTGCTTTTACGGTCACTACAAATAACTTGACCAGCTAAAACAGTACAGATTAGCTTGAATAGAAATGTGAGACCTGTTTTTTTTTGCACTGTGTGACAGGTTAAGGTTTAATCTCAGAATCAGACTTCTATCTGCACGGTAGCGTGTGTCTTAGGTTTTTCTGAATGACACTATCAGTACCTTCAATGTAAGATATCCTTTTTGGGATAGATTTCAAGTAGGCCTCAAATACCAGAAAGTAGTTATTTTGAGAATGGCAAATTTGGGAATAGTTTTTCAACCCAGAAAAAAAAATGTGCTTTTACGGTCGCTACAAATAACTTGACCAGCTAAAACAGTACAGATTTGCTTGAATAGAAATGTGAGACCTGTTTTTTTTTTGCACTGTGTGACAGGTTAAGGTTTAATCACAGAATCAGACTTCTATCTGCACGGTAGCGTGTGTCTTAGGTTTTTCTGAATGACACTATCAGTACCTTCAATGTAAGATATCCTTTTTGGGATAGATTTAAAGTAGGCCTCAAATACCAGAAAGTAGTTATTTTGAGAATGGCAAATTTGGGAATAGTTTTTCAACCCAGAAAAAAAAATGTGCTTTTACGGTCACTACAAATAACTTGACCAGCTAAAGCAGTACAGATTTGCTTGAATAGAAATGTGAGACCTGTTTTTTTTTGCACTGTGTGACAGGTTAAGGTTTAATCTCAGAATCAGACTTCTATCTGCACGGTACCGTGTGTCTTAGGTTTTTCTGAATGACACTATCAGTACCTTCAATGTAAGATATCCTTTTTGGGATAGATTTCAAGTAGGCCTCAAATACCAGAAAGTAGTTATTTTGAGAATGGCAAATTTGGGAATAGTTTTTCAACCCAGAAAAAAAAATGTGCTTTTACGGTCACTACAAATAACTTGACCAGCTAAAACAGTACAGATTAGCTTGAATAGAAATGTGAGACCTGTTTTTTTTTGCACTGTGTGACAGGTTAAGGTTTAATCTCAGAATCAGACTTCTATCTGCACGGTAGCGTGTGTCTTAGGTTTTTCTGAATGACACTATCAGTACCTTCAATGTAAGATATCCTTTTTGGGATAGATTTCAAGTAGGCCTCAAATACCAGAAAGTAGTTATTTTGAGAATGGCAAATTTGGGAATAGTTTTTCAACCCAGAAAAAAAAATGTGCTTTTACGGTCGCTACAAATAACTTGACCAGCTAAAACAGTACAGATTTGCTTGAATAGAAATGTGAGACCTGTTTTTTTTTTTGCACTGTGTGACAGGTTAAGGTTTAATCACAGAATCAGACTTCTATCTGCACGGTAGCGTGTGTCTTAGGTTTTTCTGAATGACACTATCAGTACCTTCAATGTAAGATATCCTTTTTGGGATAGATTTCAAGTAGGCCTCAAATACCAGAAAGTAGTTATTTTGAGAATGGCAAATTTGGGAATAGTTTTTCAACCCAGAAAAAAAAATGTGCTTTTACGGTCACTACAAATAACTTGACCAGCTAAAACAGTACAGATTAGCTTGAATAGAAATGTGAGACCTGTTTTTTTTTTGCACTGTGTGACAGGTTAAGGTTTAATCTCAGAATCAGACTTCTATCTGCACGGTAGCGTGTGTCTTAGGTTTTTCTGAATGACACTATCAGTACCTTCAATGTAAGATATCCTTTTTGGGATAGATTTCAAGTAGGCCTCAAATACCAGAAAGTAGTTATTTTGAGAATGGCAAATTTGGGAATAGTTTTTCAACCCAGAAAAAAAAATGTGCTTTTACGGTCACTACAAATAACTTGGCCAGCTAAAACAGTACAGATTTGCTTGAGTAGAAATGTGAGACCTGTTTTTTTTTTGCACTGTGTGACAGGTTAAGGTTTAATCTCAGAATCAGACTTCTATCTGCACGGTAGCGTGTGTCTTAGGTTTTTCTGAATGACACTATCAGTACCTTCAATGTAAGATATCCTTTTTGGGATAGATTTCAAGTAGGCCTCAAATACCAGAAACTAGTTATTTTGAGAATGGCAAATTTGGGAATAGTTTTTCAACCCAGAAAAAAAAATGTGCTTTTACGGTCGCTACAAATAACTTGACCAGCTAAAACAGTACAGATTTGCTTGAATAGAAATGTGAGACCTGTTTTTTTTTTTGCACTGTGTGACAGGTTAAGGTTTAATCACAGAATCAGACTTCTATCTGCACGGTAGCGTGTGTCTTAGGTTTTTCTGAATGACACTATCAGTACCTTCAATGTAAGATATCCTTTTTGGGATAGATTTCAAGTAGGCCTCAAATACCAGAAAGTAGTTATTTTGAGAATGGCAAATTTGGGAATAGTTTTTCAACCCAGAAAAAAAAATGTGCTTTTACGGTCACTACAAATAACTTGACCAGCTAAAACAGTACAGATTTGCTTGAATAGAAATGTGAGACCTGTTTTTTTTGCACTGTGTGACAGGTTAAGGTTTAATCTCAGAATCAGACTTCTATCTGCACGGTACCGTGTGTCTTAGGTTTTTCTGAATGACACTATCAGTACCTTCAATGTAAGATATCCTTTTTGGGATAGATTTCAAGTAGGCCTCAAATACCAGAAAGTAGTTATTTTGAGAATGGCAAATTTGGGAATAGTTTTTCAACCCAGAAAAAAAAATGTGCTTTTACGGTCACTACAAATAACTTGGCCAGCTAAAACAGTACAGATTTGCTTGAGTAGAAATGTGAGACCTGTTTTTTTTTTGCACTATGTGACAGGTTAAGGTTTAATCTCAGAATCAGACTTCTATCTGCACGGTAGCGTGTGTCTTAGGTTTTTCTGAATGACACTATCAGTACCTTCAATGTAAGATATCCTTTTTGGGATAGATTTCAAGTAGGCCTCAAATACCAGAAACTAGTTATTTTGAGAATGGCAAATTTGGGAATAGTTTTTCAACCCAGAAAAAAAAATGTGCTTTTACGGTCGCTACAAATAACTTGACCAGCTAAAACAGTACAGATTTGCTTGAATAGAAATGTGAGACCTGTTTTTTTTTTGCACTGTGTGACAGGTTAAGGTTTAATCACAGAATCAGACTTCTATCTGCACGGTAGCGTGTGTCTTAGGTTTTTCTGAATGACACTATCAGTACCTTCAATGTAAGATATCCTTTTTGGGATAGATTTCAAGTAGGCCTCAAATACCAGAAAGTAGTTATTTTGAGAATGGCAAATTTGGGAATAGTTTTTCAACCCAGAAAAAAAAATGTGCTTTTACGGTCACTACAAATAACTTGACCAGCTAAAACAGTACAGATTTGCTTGAATAGAAATGTGAGACCTGTTTTTTTTGCACTGTGTGACAGGTTAAGGTTTAATCTCAGAATCAGACTTCTATCTGCACGGTACCGTGTGTCTTAGGTTTTTCTGAATGACACTATCAGTACCTTCAATGTAAGATATCCTTTTTGGGATAGATTTCAAGTAGGCCTCAAATACCAGAAAGTAGTTATTTTGAGAATGGCAAATTTGGGAATAGTTTTTCAACCCAGAAAAAAAAATGTGCTTTTACGGTCGCTACAAATAACTTGACCAGCTAAAACAGTACAGATTTGCTTGAATAGAAATGTGAGACCTGTTTTTTTTTTGCACTGTGTGACAGGTTAAGGTTTAATCACAGAATCAGACTTCTATCTGCACGGTAGCGTGTGTCTTAGGTTTTTCTGAATGACACTATCAGTACCTTCAATGTAAGATATCCTTTTTGGGATAGATTTCAAGTAGGCCTCAAATACCAGAAACTAGTTATTTTGAGAATGGCAAATTTGGGAATAGTTTTTCAACCCAGAAAAAAAAATGTGCTTTTACGGTCGCTACAAATAACTTGACCAGCTAAAACAGTACAGATTTGCTTGAATAGAAATGTGAGACCTGTTTTTTTTTGCACTGTGTGACAGGTTAAGGTTTAATCTCAGAATCAGACTTCTATCTGCACGGTAGCGTGTGTCTTAGGTTTTTCTGAATGACACTATCAGTACCTTCAATGTAAGATATCCTTTTTGGGATAGATTTCAAGTAGGCCTCAAATACCAGAAAGTAGTTATTTTGAGAATGGCAAATTTGGGAATAGTTTTTCAACCCAGAAAAAAAAATGTGCTTTTACGGTCACTACAAATAACTTGACCAGCTAAAACAGTACAGATTAGCTTGAATAGAAATGTGAGACCTGTTTTTTTTTTGCACTGTGTGACAGGTTAAGGTTTAATCTCAGAATCAGACTTCTATCTGCACGGTAGCGTGTGTCTTAGGTTTTTCTGAATGACACTATCAGTACCTTCAATGTAAGATATCCTTTTTGGGATAGATTTCAAGTAGGCCTCAAATACCAGAAACTAGTTATTTTGAGAATGGCAAATTTGGGAATAGTTTTTCAACCCAGAAAAAAAAATGTGCTTTTACGGTCGCTACAAATAACTTGACCAGCTAAAACAGTACAGATTTGCTTGAATAGAAATGTGAGACCTGTTTTTTTTTTGCACTGTGTGACAGGTTAAGGTTTAATCACAGAATCAGACTTCTATCTGCACGGTAGCGTGTGTCTTAGGTTTTTCTGAATGACACTATCAGTACCTTCAATGTAAGATATCCTTTTTGGGATAGATTTCAAGTAGGCCTCAAATACCAGAAAGTAGTTATTTTGAGAATGGCAAATTTGGGAATAGTTTTTCAACCCAGAAAAAAAAATGTGCTTTTACGGTCACTACAAATAACTTGACCAGCTAAAACAGTACAGATTTGCTTGAATAGAAATGTGAGACCTGTTTTTTTTTGCACTGTGTGACAGGTTAAGGTTTAATCTCAGAATCAGACTTCTATCTGCACGGTACCGTGTGTCTTAGGTTTTTCTGAATGACACTATCAGTACCTTCAATGTAAGATATCCTTTTTGGGATAGATTTCAAGTAGGCCTCAAATACCAGAAACTAGTTATTTTGAGAATGGCAAATTTGGGAATAGTTTTTCAACCCAGAAAAAAAAATGTGCTTTTACGGTCACTACAAATAACTTGGCCAGCTAAAACAGTACAGATTTGCTTGAGTAGAAATGTGAGACCTGTTTTTTTTTTGCACTATGTGACAGGTTAAGGTTTAATCTCAGAATCAGACTTCTATCTGCACGGTAGCGTGTGTCTTAGGTTTTTCTGAATGACACTATCAGTACCTTCAATGTAAGATATCCTTTTTGGGATAGATTTCAAGTAGGCCTCAAATACCAGAAACTAGTTATTTTGAGAATGGCAAATTTGGGAATAGTTTTTCAACCCAGAAAAAAAAATGTGCTTTTACGGTCGCTACAAATAACTTGACCAGCTAAAACAGTACAGATTTGCTTGAATAGAAATGTGAGACCTGTTTTTTTTTTGCACTGTGTGACAGGTTAAGGTTTAATCACAGAATCAGACTTCTATCTGCACGGTAGCGTGTGTCTTAGGTTTTTCTGAATGACACTATCAGTACCTTCAATGTAAGATATCCTTTTTGGGATAGATTTCAAGTAGGCCTCAAATACCAGAAACTAGTTATTTTGAGAATGGCAAATTTGGGAATAGTTTTTCAACCCAGAAAAAAAAATGTGCTTTTACGGTCACTACAAATAACTTGACCAGCTAAAACAGTACAGATTTGCTTGAATAGAAATGTGAGACCTGTTTTTTTTTTGCACTGTGTGACAGGTTAAGGTTTAATCACAGAATCAGACTTCTATCTGCACGGTAGCGTGTGTCTTAGGTTTTTCTGAATGACACTATCAGTACCTTCAATGTAAGATATCCTTTTTGGGATAGATTTCAAGTAGGCCTCAAATACCAGAAACTAGTTATTTTGAGAATGGCAAATTTGGGAATAGTTTTTCAACCCAGAAAAAAAAATTTGCTTTTACGGTCGCTACAAATAACTTGACCAGCTAAAACAGTACAGATTTGCTTGAATAGAAATGTGAGACCTGTTTTTTTTTGCACTGTGTGACAGGTTAAGGTTTAATCTCAGAATCAGACTTCTATCTGCACGGTAGTGTGTGTCTTAGGTTTTTCTGAATGACACTATCAGTACCTTCAATGTAAGATATCCTTTTTGGGATAGATTTCAAGTAGGCCTCAAATACCAGAAAGTAGTTATTTTGAGAATGGCAAATTTGGGAATAGTTTTTCAACCCAGAAAAAAAAATGTGCTTTTACGGTCACTACAAATAACTTGACCAGCTAAAACAGTACAGATTTGCTTGAATAGAAATGTGAGACCTGTTTTTTTTTGCACTGTGTGACAGGTTAAGGTTTAATCTCAGAATCAGACTTCTATCTGCACGGTAGCGTGTGTCTTAGGTTTTTCTGAATGACACTATCAGTACCTTCAATGTAAGATATCCTTTTTGGGATAGATTTCAAGTAGGCCTCAAATACCAGAAACTAGTTATTTTGAGAATGGCAAATTTGGGAATAGTTTTTCAACCCAGAAAAAAAAATGTGCTTTTACGGTCGCTACAAATAACTTGACCAGCTAAAACAGTACAGATTTGCTTGAATAGAAATGTGAGACCTGTTTTTTTTTTTGCACTGTGTGACAGGTTAAGGTTTAATCTCAGAATCAGACTTCTATCTGCACGGTAGCGTGTGTCTTAGGTTTTTCTGAATGACACTATCAGTACCTTCAATGTAAGATATCCTTTTTGGGATAGATTTCAAGTAGGCCTCAAATACCAGAAAGTAGTTATTTTGAGAATGGCAAATTTGGGAATAGTTTTTCAACCCAGAAAAAAAAATGTGCTTTTACGGTCACTACAAATAACTTGACCAGCTAAAACAGTACAGATTTGCTTGAATAGAAATGTGAGACCTGTTTTTTTTTTGCACTGTGTGACAGGTTAAGGTTTAATCTCAGAATCAGACTTCTATCTGCACGGTAGCGTGTGTCTTAGGTTTTTCTGAATGACACTATCAGTACCTTCAATGTAAGATATCCTTTTTGGGATAGATTTCAAGTAGGCCTCAAATACCAGAAACTAGTTATTTTGAGAATGGCAAATTTGGGAATAGTTTTTCAACCCAGAAAAAAAAATGTGCTTTTACGGTCGCTACAAATAACTTGACCAGCTAAAACAGTACAGATTTGCTTGAATAGAAATGTGAGACCTGTTTTTTTTTTTGCACTGTGTGACAGGTTAAGGTTTAATCACAGAATCAGACTTCTATCTGCACGGTAGCGTGTGTCTTAGGTTTTTCTGAATGACACTATCAGTACCTTCAATGTAAGATATCCTTTTTGGGATAGATTTCAAGTAGGCCTCAAATACCAGAAAGTAGTTATTTTGAGAATGGCAAATTTGGGAATAGTTTTTCAACCCAGAAAAAAAAATGTGCTTTTACGGTCACTACAAATAACTTGACCAGCTAAAACAGTACAGATTTGCTTGAATAGAAATGTTAGACCTGTTTTTTTTGCACTGTGTGACAGGTTAAGGTTTAATCTCAGAATCAGACTTCTATCTGCACGGTACCGTGTGTCTTAGGTTTTTCTGAATGACACTATCAGTACCTTCAATGTAAGATATCCTTTTTGGGATAGATTTCAAGTAGGCCTCAAATACCAGAAAGTAGTTATTTTGAGAATGGCAAATTTGGGAATAGTTTTTCAACCCAGAAAAAAAAATGTGCTTTTACGGTCACTACAAATAACTTGACCAGCTAAAACAGTACAGATTTGCTTGAGTAGAAATGTGAGACCTGTTTTTTTTTTGCACTGTGTGACAGGTTAAGGTTTAATCTCAGAATCAGACTTCTATCTGCACGGTAGCGTGTGTCTTAGGTTTTTCTGAATGACACTATCAGTACCTTCAATGTAAGATATCCTTTTTGGGATAGATTTCAAGTAGGCCTCAAATACCAGAAAGTAGTTATTTTGAGAATGGCAAATTTGGGAATAGTTTTTCAACCCAGAAAAAAAAATGTGCTTTTACGGTCACTACAAATAACTTGACCAGCTAAAACAGTACAGATTTGCTTGAATAGAAATGTGAGACCTGTTTTTTTTTGCACTGTGTGACAGGTTAAGGTTTAATCTCAGAATCAGACTTCTATCTGCACGGTACCGTGTGTCTTAGGTTTTTCTGAATGACACTATCAGTACCTTCAATGTAAGATATCCTTTTTGGGATAGATTTCAAGTAGGCCTCAAATACCAGAAAGTAGTTATTTTGAGAATGGCAAATTTGGGAATAGTTTTTCAACCCAGAAAAAAAAATGTGCTTTTACGGTCACTACAAATAACTTGGCCAGCTAAAACAGTACAGATTTGCTTGAGTAGAAATGTGAGACCTGTTTTTTTTTTGCACTGTGTGACAGGTTAAGGTTTAATCTCAGAATCAGACTTCTATCTGCACGGTAGCGTGTGTCTTAGGTTTTTCTGAATGACACTATCAGTACCTTCAATGTAAGATATCCTTTTTGGGATAGATTTCAAGTAGGCCTCAAATACCAGAAACTAGTTATTTTGAGAATGGCAAATTTGGGAATAGTTTTTCAACCCAGAAAAAAAAATGTGCTTTTACGGTCGCTACAAATAACTTGACCAGCTAAAACAGTACAGATTTGCTTGAATAGAAATGTGAGACCTGTTTTTTTTTTGCACTGTGTGACAGGTTAAGGTTTAATCACAGAATCAGACTTCTATCTGCACGGTAGCGTGTGTCTTAGGTTTTTCTGAATGACACTATCAGTACCTTAATGTAAGATATCCTTTTTGGGATAGATTTCAAGTAGGCCTCAAATACCAGAAAGTAGTTATTTTGAGAATGGCAAATTTGGGAATAGTTTTTCAACCCAGAAAAAAAAATGTGCTTTTACGGTCACTACAAATAACTTGACCAGCTAAAACAGTACAGATTTGCTTGAATAGAAATGTGAGACCTGTTTTTTTTTGCACTGTGTGACAGGTTAAGGTTTAATCTCAGAATCAGACTTCTATCTGCACGGTAGCGTGTGTCTTAGGTTTTTCTGAATGACACTATCAGTACCTTCAATGTAAGATATCCTTTTTGGGATAGATTTCAAGTAGGCCTCAAATACCAGAAAGTAGTTATTTTGAGAATGGCAAATTTGGGAATAGTTTTTCAACCCAGAAAAAAAAATGTGCTTTTACGGTCGCTACAAATAACTTGACCAGCTAAAACAGTACAGATTTGCTTGAATAGAAATGTGAGACCTGTTTTTTTTTTTGCACTGTGTGACAGGTTAAGGTTTAATCACAGAATCAGACTTCTATCTGCACGGTAGCGTGTGTCTTAGGTTTTTCTGAATGACACTATCAGTACCTTCAATGTAAGATATCCTTTTTGGGATAGATTTCAAGTAGGCCTCAAATACCAGAAACTAGTTATTTTGAGAATGGCAAATTTGGGAATAGTTTTTCAACCCAGAAAAAAAAATGTGCTTTTACGGTCGCTACAAATAACTTGACCAGCTAAAACAGTACAGATTTGATTGAATAGAAATGTGAGACCTGTTTTTTTTTGCACTGTGTGACAGGTTAAGGTTTAATCTCAGAATCAGACTTCTATCTGCACGGTAGCGTGTGTCTTAGGTTTTTCTGAATGACACTATCAGTACCTTCAATGTAAGATATCCTTTTTGGGATAGATTTCAAGTAGGCCTCAAATACCAGAAAGTAGTTATTTTGAGAATGGCAAATTTGGGAATAGTTTTTCAACCCAGAAAAAAAAATGTGCTTTTACGGTCACTACAAATAACTTGACCAGCTAAAACAGTACAGATTTGCTTGAGTAGAAATGTGAGACCTGTTTTTTTTTTGCACTGTGTGACAGGTTAAGGTTTAATCTCAGAATCAGACTTCTATCTGCACGGTAGCGTGTGTCTTAGGTTTTTCTGAATGACACTATCAGTACCTTCAATGTAAGATATCCTTTTTGGGATAGATTTCAAGTAGGCCTCAAATACCAGAAACTAGTTATTTTGAGAATGGCAAATTTGGGAATAGTTTTTCAACCCAGAAAAAAAAATGTGCTTTTACGGTCGCTACAAATAACTTGACCAGCTAAAACAGTACAGATTTGCTTGAATAGAAATGTGAGACCTGTTTTTTTTTTGCACTGTGTGACAGGTTAAGGTTTAATCACAGAATCAGACTTCTATCTGCACGGTAGCGTGTGTCTTAGGTTTTTCTGAATGACACTATCAGTACCTTCAATGTAAGATATCCTTTTTGGGATAGATTTCAAGTAGGCCTCAAATACCAGAAAGTAGTTATTTTGAGAATGGCAAATTTGGGAATAGTTTTTCAACCCAGAAAAAAAAATGTGCTTTTACGGTCACTACAAATAACTTGACCAGCTAAAACAGTACAGATTTGCTTGAATAGAAATGTGAGACCTGTTTTTTTTTGCACTGTGTGACAGGTTAAGGTTTAATCTCAGAATCAGACTTCTATCTGCACGGTAGCGTGTGTCTTAGGTTTTTCTGAATGACACTATCAGTACCTTCAATGTAAGATATCCTTTTTGGGATAGATTTCAAGTAGGCCTCAAATACCAGAAAGTAGTTATTTTGAGAATGGCAAATTTGGGAATAGTTTTTCAACCCAGAAAAAAAAATGTGCTTTTACGGTCGCTACAAATAACTTGACCAGCTAAAACAGTACAGATTTGCTTGAATAGAAATGTGAGACCTGTTTTTTTTTTGCACTGTGTGACAGGTTAAGGTTTAATCTCAGAATCAGACTTCTATCTGCACGGTAGCGTGTGTCTTAGGTTTTTCTGAATGACACTATCAGTACCTTCAATGTAAGATATCCTTTTTGGGATAGATTTCAAGTAGGCCTCAAATACCAGAAACTAGTTATTTTGAGAATGGCAAATTTGGGAATAGTTTTTCAACCCAGAAAAAAAAATGTGCTTTTACGGTCGCTACAAATAACTTGACCAGCTAAAACAGTACAGATTAGCTTGAATAGAAATGTGAGACCTGTTTTTTTTTTGCACTGTGTGACAGGTTAAGGTTTAATCTCAGAATCAGACTTCTATCTGCACGGTAGCGTGTGTCTTAGGTTTTTCTGAATGACACTATCAGTACCTTCAATGTAAGATATCCTTTTTGGGATAGATTTCAAGTAGGCCTCAAATACCAGAAAGTAGTTATTTTGAGAATGGCAAATTTGGGAATAGTTTTTCAACCCAGAAAAAAAAATGTGCTTTTACGGTCACTACAAATAACTTGACCAGCTAAAACAGTACAGATTTGCTTGAATAGAAATGTGAGACCTGTTTTTTTTTGCACTGTGTGACAGGTTAAGGTTTAATCTCAGAATCAGACTTCTATCTGCACGGTAGCGTGTGTCTTAGGTTTTTCTGAATGACACTATCAGTACCTTCAATGTAAGATATCCTTTTTGGGATAGATTTCAAGTAGGCCTCAAATACCAGAAAGTAGTTATTTTGAGAATGGCAAATTTGGGAATAGTTTTTCACCCCAGAAAAAAAAATGTGCTTTTACGGTCGCTACAAATAACTTGACCAGCTAAAACAGTACAGATTTGCTTGAATAGAAATGTGAGACCTGTTTTTTTTTTGCACTGTGTGACAGGTTAAGGTTTAATCACAGAATCAGACTTCTATCTGCACGGTAGCGTGTGTCTTAGGTTTTTCTGAATGACACTATCAGTACCTTCAATGTAAGATATCCTTTTTGGGATAGATTTCAAGTAGGCCTCAAATACCAGAAACTAGTTATTTTGAGAATGGCAAATTTGGGAATAGTTTTTCAACCCAGAAAAAAAAATGTGCTTTTACGGTCGCTACAAATAACTTGACCAGCTAAAACAGTACAGATTTGCTTGAATAGAAATGTGAGACCTGTTTTTTTTTGCACTGTGTGACAGGTTAAGGTTTAATCTCAGAATCAGACTTCTATCTGCACGGTAGCGTGTGTCTTAGGTTTTTCTGAATGACACTATCAGTACCTTCAATGTAAGATATCCTTTTTGGGATAGATTTCAAGTAGGCCTCAAATACCAGAAAGTAGTTATTTTGAGAATGGCAAATTTGGGAATAGTTTTTCAACCCAGAAAAAAAAATGTGCTTTTACGGTCACTACAAATAACTTGACCAGCTAAAACAGTACAGATTTGCTTGAATAGAAATGTGAGACCTGTTTTTTTTTGCACTGTGTGACAGGTTAAGGTTTAATCACAGAATCAGACTTCTATCTGCACGGTAGCGTGTGTCTTAGGTTTTTCTGAATGACACTATCAGTACCTTCAATGTAAGATATCCTTTTTGGGATAGATTTCAAGTAGGCCTCAAATACCAGAAACTAGTTATTTTGAGAATGGCAAATTTGGGAATAGTTTTTCAACCCAGAAAAAAAAATGTGCTTTTACGGTCGCTACAAATAACTTGACCAGCTAAAACAGTACAGATTTGCTTGAATAGAAATGTGAGACCTGTTTTTTTTTTGCACTGTGTGACAGGTTAAGGTTTAATCACAGAATCAGACTTCTATCTGCACGGTAGCGTGTGTCTTAGGTTTTTCTGAATGACACTATCAGTACCTTCAATGTAAGATATCCTTTTTGGGATAGATTTAAAGTAGGCCTCAAATACCAGAAAGTAGTTATTTTGAGAATGGCAAATTTGGGAATAGTTTTTCAACCCAGAAAAAAAAATGTGCTTTTACGGTCACTACAAATAACTTGACCAGCTAAAACAGTACAGATTTGCTTGAATAGAAATGTGAGACCTGTTTTTTTTTGCACTGTGTGACAGGTTAAGGTTTAATCTCAGAATCAGACTTCTATCTGCACGGTACCGTGTGTCTTAGGTTTTTCTGAATGACACTATCAGTACCTTCAATGTAAGATATCCTTTTTGGGATAGATTTCAAGTAGGCCTCAAATACCAGAAAGTAGTTATTTTGAGAATGGCAAATTTGGGAATAGTTTTTCAACCCAGAAAAAAAAATGTGCTTTTACGGTCACTACAAATAACTTGACCAGCTAAAACAGTACAGATTTGCTTGAATAGAAATGTGAGACCTGTTTTTTTTTTGCACTGTGTGACAGGTTAAGGTTTAATCTCAGAATCAGACTTCTATCTGCACGGTAGCGTGTGTCTTAGGTTTTTCTGAATGACACTATCAGTACCTTCAATGTAAGATATCCTTTTTGGGATAGATTTCAAGTAGGCCTCAAATACCAGAAACTAGTTATTTTGAGAATGGCAAATTTGGGAATAGTTTTTCAACCCAGAAAAAAAAATGTGCTTTTACGGTCGCTACAAATAACTTGACCAGCTAAAACAGTACAGATTTGCTTGAATAGAAATGTGAGACCTGTTTTTTTTTTGCACTGTGTGACAGGTTAAGGTTTAATCACAGAATCAGACTTCTATCTGCACGGTAGCGTGTGTCTTAGGTTTTTCTGAATGACACTATCAGTACCTTCAATGTAAGATATCCTTTTTGGGATAGATTTCAAGTAGGCCTCAAATACCAGAAACTAGTTATTTTGAGAATGGCAAATTTGGGAATAGTTTTTCAACCCAGAAAAAAAAATGTGCTTTTACGGTCACTACAAATAACTTGACCAGCTAAAACAGTACAGATTTGCTTGAATAGAAATGTGAGACCTGTTTTTTTTTTGCACTGTGTGACAGGTTAAGGTTTAATCACAGAATCAGACTTCTATCTGCACGGTAGCGTGTGTCTTAGGTTTTTCTGAATGACACTATCAGTACCTTCAATGTAAGATATCCTTTTTGGGATAGATTTCAAGTAGGCCTCAAATACCAGAAACTAGTTATTTTGAGAATGGCAAATTTGGGAATAGTTTTTCAACCCAGAAAAAAAAATTTGCTTTTACGGTCGCTACAAATAACTTGACCAGCTAAAACAGTACAGATTTGATTGAATAGAAATGTGAGACCTGTTTTTTTTTGCACTGTGTGACAGGTTAAGGTTTAATCTCAGAATCAGACTTCTATCTGCACGGTAGCGTGTGTCTTAGGTTTTTCTGAATGACACTATCAGTACCTTCAATGTAAGATATCCTTTTTGGGATAGATTTCAAGTAGGCCTCAAATACCAGAAAGTAGTTATTTTGAGAATGGCAAATTTGGGAATAGTTTTTCAACCCAGAAAAAAAAATGTGCTTTTACGGTCACTACAAATAACTTGACCAGCTAAAACAGTACAGATTTGCTTGAATAGAAATGTGAGACCTGTTTTTTTTTGCACTGTGTGACAGGTTAAGGTTTAATCTCAGAATCAGACTTCTATCTGCACGGTAGCGTGTGTCTTAGGTTTTTCTGAATGACACTATCAGTACCTTCAATGTAAGATATCCTTTTTGGGATAGATTTCAAGTAGGCCTCAAATACCAGAAACTAGTTATTTTGAGAATGGCAAATTTGGGAATAGTTTTTCAACCCAGAAAAAAAAATGTGCTTTTACGGTCGCTACAAATAACTTGACCAGCTAAAACAGTACAGATTTGCTTGAATAGAAATGTGAGACCTGTTTTTTTTTTGCACTGTGTGACAGGTTAAGGTTTAATCACAGAATCAGACTTCTATCTGCACGGTAGCGTGTGTCTTAGGTTTTTCTGAATGACACTATCAGTACCTTCAATGTAAGATATCCTTTTTGGGATAGATTTCAAGTAGGCCTCAAATACCAGAAAGTAGTTATTTTGAGAATGGCAAATTTGGGAATAGTTTTTCAACCCAGAAAAAAAAATGTGCTTTTACGGTCACTACAAATAACTTGACCAGCTAAAACAGTACAGATTTGCTTGAATAGAAATGTGAGACCTGTTTTTTTTTGCACTGTGTGACAGGTTAAGGTTTAATCTCAGAATCAGACTTCTATCTGCACGGTAGCGTGTGTCTTAGGTTTTTCTGAATGACACTATCAGTACCTTCAATGTAAGATATCCTTTTTGGGATAGATTTCAAGTAGGCCTCAAATACCAGAAAGTAGTTATTTTGAGAATGGCAAATTTGGGAATAGTTTTTCAACCCAGAAAAAAAAATGTGCTTTTACGGTCGCTACAAATAACTTGACCAGCTAAAACAGTACAGATTTGCTTGAATAGAAATGTGAGACCTGTTTTTTTTTTGCACTGTGTGACAGGTTAAGGTTTAATCACAGAATCAGACTTCTATCTGCACGGTAGCGTGTGTCTTAGGTTTTTCTGAATGACACTATCAGTACCTTCAATGTAAGATATCCTTTTTGGGATAGATTTCAAGTAGGCCTCAAATACCAGAAAGTAGTTATTTTGAGAATGGCAAATTTGGGAATAGTTTTTCAACCCAGAAAAAAAAATGTGCTTTTACGGTCACTACAAATAACTTGACCAGCTAAAACAGTACAGATTTGCTTGAATAGAAATGTGAGACTTGTTTTTTTTTGCACTGTGTGACAGGTTAAGGTTTACTCTCAGAATCAGACTTCTATCTGCACGGTAGCGTGTGTCTTAGGTTTTTCTGAATGACACTATCAGTACCTTCAATGTAAGATATCCTTTTTGGGATAGATTTCAAGTAGGCCTCAAATACCAGAAAGTAGTTATTTTGAGAATGGCAAATTTGGGAATAGTTTTTCAACCCAGAAAAAAAAATGTGCTTTTACGGTCGCTACAAATAACTTGACCAGCTAAAACAGTACAGATTTGCTTGAATAGAAATGTGAGACCTGTTTTTTTTTGCACTGTGTGACAGGTTAAGGTTTAATCTCAGAATCAGACTTCTATCTGCACGGTAGCGTGTGTCTTAGGTTTTTCTGAATGACACTATCAGTACCTTCAATGTAAGATATCCTTTTTGGGATAGATTTCAAGTAGGCCTCAAATACCAGAAAGTAGTTATTTTGAGAATGGCAAATTTGGGAATAGTTTTTCAACCCAGAAAAAAAAATGTGCTTTTACGGTCACTACAAATAACTTGACCAGCTAAAACAGTACAGATTTGCTTGAATAGAAATGTGAGACCTGTTTTTTTTTGCACTGTGTGACAGGTTAAGGTTTAATCTCAGAATCAGACTTCTATCTGCACGGTAGCGTGTGTCTTAGGTTTTTCTGAATGACACTATCAGTACCTTCAATGTAAGATATCCTTTTTGGGATAGATTTCAAGTAGGCCTCAAATACCAGAAAGTAGTTATTTTGAGAATGGCAAATTTGGGAATAGTTTTTCAACCCAGAAAAAAAAATGTGCTTTTACGGTCACTACAAATAACTTGACCAGCTAAAACAGTACAGATTTGCTTGAATAGAAATGTGAGACCTGTTTTTTTTTGCACTGTGTGACAGGTTAAGGTTTAATCTCAGAATCAGACTTCTATCTGCACGGTAGCGTGTGTCTTAGGTTTTTCTGAATGACACTATCAGTACCTTCAATGTAAGATATCCTTTTTGGGATAGATTTCAAGTAGGCCTCAAATACCAGAAACTAGTTATTTTGAGAATGGCAAATTTGGGAATAGTTTTTCAACCCAGAAAAAAAAATGTGCTTTTACGGTCGCTACAAATAACTTGACCAGCTAAAACAGTACAGATTTGCTTGAATAGAAATGTGAGACCTGTTTTTTTTTTGCACTGTGTGACAGGTTAAGGTTTAATCTCAGAATCAGACTTCTATCTGCACGGTAGCGTGTGTCTTAGGTTTTTCTGAATGACACTATCAGTACCTTCAATGTAAGATATCCTTTTTGGGATAGATTTCAAGTAGGCCTCAAATACCAGAAAGTAGTTATTTTGAGAATGGCAAATTTGGGAATAGTTTTTCAACCCAGAAAAAAAAATGTGCTTTTACGGTCACTACAAATAACTTGACCAGCTAAAACAGTACAGATTTGCTTGAATAGAAATGTGAGACCTGTTTTTTTTTTGCACTGTGTGACAGGTTAAGGTTTAATCACAGAATCAGACTTCTATCTGCACGGTAGCGTGTGTCTTAGGTTTTTCTGAATGACACTATCAGTACCTTCAATGTAAGATATCCTTTTTGGGATAGATTTCAAGTAGGCCTCAAATACCAGAAACTAGTTATTTTGAGAATGGCAAATTTGGGAATAGTTTTTCAACCCAGAAAAAAAAATGTGCTTTTACGGTCACTACAAATAACTTGACCAGCTAAAACAGTACAGATTTGCTTGAATAGAAATGTGAGACCTGTTTTTTTTTGCACTGTGTGACAGGTTAAGGTTTAATCTCAGAATCAGACTTCTATCTGCACGGTAGCGTGTGTCTTAGGTTTTTCTGAATGACACTATCAGTACCTTCAATGTAAGATATCCTTTTTGGGATAGATTTCAAGTAGGCCTCAAATACCAGAAAGTAGTTATTTTGAGAATGGCAAATTTGGGAATAGTTTTTCAACCCAGAAAAAAAAATGTGCTTTTACGGTCACTACAAATAACTTGACCAGCTAAAACAGTACAGATTTGCTTGAATAGAAATGTGAGACCTGTTTTTTTTTGCACTGTGTGACAGGTTAAGGTTTAATCTCAGAATCAGACTTCTATCTGCACGGTAGCGTGTGTCTTAGGTTTTTCTGAATGACACTATCAGTACCTTCAATGTAAGATATCCTTTTTGGGATAGATTTCAAGTAGGCCTCAAATACCAGAAACTAGTTATTTTGAGAATGGCAAATTTGGGAATAGTTTTTCAACCCAGAAAAAAAAATGTGCTTTTACGGTCACTACAAATAACTTGACCAGCTAAAACAGTACAGATTTGCTTGAATAGAAATGTGAGACCTGTTTTTTTTTTGCACTGTGTGACAGGTTAAGGTTTAATCTCAGAATCAGACTTCTATCTGCACGGTAGCGTGTGTCTTAGGTTTTTCTGAATGACACTATCAGTACCTTCAATGTAAGATATCCTTTTTGGGATAGATTTCAAGTAGGCCTCAAATACCAGAAAGTAGTTATTTTGAGAATGGCAAATTTGGGAATAGTTTTTCAACCCAGAAAAAAAAATGTGCTTTTACGGTCGCTACAAATAACTTGACCAGCTAAAACAGTACAGATTTGCTTGAATAGAAATGTGAGACCTGTTTTTTTTTTGCACTGTGTGACAGGTTAAGGTTTAATCACAGAATCAGACTTCTATCTGCGCGGTAGCGTGTGTCTTAGGTTTTTCTGAATGACACTATCAGTACCTTCAATGTAAGATATCCTTTTTGGGATAGATTTCAAGTAGGCCTCAAATACCAGAAAGTAGTTATTTTGAGAATGGCAAATTTGGGAATAGTTTTTCAACCCAGAAAAAAAAATGTGCTTTTACGGTCACTACAAATAACTTGACCAGCTAAAACAGTACAGATTTGCTTGAATAGAAATGTGAGACCTGTTTTTTTTTGCACTGTGTGACAGGTTAAGGTTTAATCTCAGAATCAGACTTCTATCTGCACGGTAGCGTGTGTCTTAGGTTTTTCTGAATGACACTATCAGTACCTTCAATGTAAGATATCCTTTTTGGGATAGATTTCAAGTAGGCCTCAAATACCAGAAAGTAGTTATTTTGAGAATGGCAAATTTGGGAATAGTTTTTCAACCCAGAAAAAAAAAAGTGCTTTTACGGTCGCTACAAATAACTTGACCAGCTAAAACAGTACAGATTTGCTTGAATAGAAATGTGAGACCTGTTTTTTTTTTGCACTGTGTGACAGGTTAAGGTTTAATCTCAGAATCAGACTTCTATCTGCACGGTAGCGTGTGTCTTAGGTTTTTCTGAATGACACTATCAGTACCTTCAATGTAAGATATCCTTTTTGGGATAGATTTCAAGTAGGCCTCAAATACCAGAAAGTAGTTATTTTGAGAATGGCAAATTTGGGAATAGTTTTTCAACCCAGAAAAAAAAATGTGCTTTTACGGTCACTACAAATAACTTGACCAGCTAAAACAGTACAGATTTGCTTGAATAGAAATGTGAGACCTGTTTTTTTTTGCACTGTGTGACAGGTTAAGGTTTAATCTCAGAATCAGACTTCTATCTGCACGGTAGCGTGTGTCTTAGGTTTTTCTGAATGACACTATCAGTACCTTTAATGTAAGATATCCTTTTTGGGATAGATTTCAAGTAGGCCTCAAATACCAGAAAGTAGTTATTTTGAGAATGGCAAATTTGGGAATAGTTTTTCAACCCAGAAAAAAAAATGTGCTTTTACGGTCACTACAAATAACTTGACCAGCTAAAACAGTACAGATTTGCTTGAATAGAAATGTGAGACCTGTTTTTTTTTGCACTGTGTGACAGGTTAAGGTTTAATCTCAGAATCAGACTTCTATCTGCACGGTAGCGTGTGTCTTAGGTTTTTCTGAATGACACT